>NC_136273.1:40828271-41105771 GCF_964187855.1 Myxine glutinosa | reverse complement strand
TGTGTGTGTGGTGTATGTGGTGGGTGGGTGTGGTGTGGTGTGGTGTGGTGTGGTGTGTGTCGTTGGTTGTTAATGTTATCTCCATGTGTGTGGTGTGTGTGTGTCTTGGTTGCTATTTCCATGTGTGTGTGTGTGTGTGTGTGTGTGTGTGTGTGTGTGTGTGTGTGTGTGTGTGTGGTGTGTGTGTGTGGTGTGTGTGTGTGTGTGGTGTGGTGTGTGTGGTGTGTGTCTGTCTTGGTTGCTATCTCCATAGTCCATGTGGTGTGTGTGTGTGTGTGCGTGCGTGTGTGCGTTGTGTGATGTGTGATGTGTGCCTGTCTTGGTTGTTATCTCCATGTGTGGATGTGTTTGTGTGTGTGTAACACAATGTTTGTACCAGCACACACACACTAACCAGTATCGACGATGACGTCCCTCCATGTGGTGACCTCTGTGCACAACAACGGTGTTTGCCACCATGCATTGACAGCCATATCGCCCATGTCAAGTATTCGCCTTCCCGCCATCCACGCCGTTAGTACCAGACCATCTGATTGGTCAGAATAAAGAGCCGTCTCGCAATTGGCCAATGGCTTTTCATATTCCTTCCTGCTGAGCAAAATTGAGAAAATGTCGAGGATGATCAGAAATCGTCGAGGTTAGGGCACATGGAATAATTGGGATCAATATACAGAACATACGGGAAAAGATCGTGTTATTATTAGGGATATTTGCGGAAGTATTATTTAAGGGGCGTGTACCGAATTCTCCAATGTATTGCATTCAAGCACAAAAATAAATAAATGCCTCAGAACAGTGTCGGTGCTCTTCTTCTTCAATTGACAGTGGAAGTCTCAACGAGACACGCAACACTTACACTTCCAATGGCGCTTGCCGTTTCCTTCACCGCCGAATAACTTCGGCTCTCTTTCCTCTTCTGCAAAGTCGTCATTTGTAAAATTGCAATTATAGATGAAATCCTCGAAATGTGTATGAATATTGTTTGCAGCAGTCACCACATTGGGCACAATTGTCATTTTCCGGTGCAACGAGTTCCCTGTTCACAAAATGGTTCGGTCCAAGTGTCGACGTGCCGTGCGTCCTCAGGGACGTTCAATGTTGACGAAGACGGAAACGCTGTCCCTTCATTGGCTAACGTTTACACCCAGTTTAAATACTGAGGATTCTGATTGGATAATAGTTTTTTCTCTTCTGATGGTGCGCTATGATTGGTCAATCATAGTTTTTGGTTTTGTCTTTTTTGGAATTTGTTACTTTAGACCGAAGAGGGTATTCAATATTCATTGGAATGAAGAAAGCAGAGAAAAAGTAAGACGTGAGGTTTGTGAACCGAAATGTGGGGGTTTTTTTTATTGTGACGAAGTAAAAGTTGGTAAATCCTGAATCTGTATTCGTTCTTAATTACAAAGTCCTGTAAATGTAATAATATGGTCGTTGAAATACTATAACTGTATCACAGGTATTACACAGAAATGAGAAAGTGAGAAAGTAAAACTGAGTAAAATGAGAAAGTAAAACAGCACCGAGACTGTTCTGAGTAATTTCCCTTCTAAAATCTCATGCATTTGTTTTTTACAATTAATTTTATTAATTCGCTTTATTTTTGTGTTTTTCCATCGATCTAAGGCTCATATACTGGAACATGTTCATTAGAACTTGAAACTTGTTCATAAATATCATGCTGGTCAAAGACATGACATAGACATTCATTGTATTGTAAACAATGGAAGAACCAATCTCAATAAATAAATAAAGATCTCAGATAATGGACGAAGGTATCTCATTAAAAACATCCCAATGGTAGACAATGGACAAACACATTTCCCACATCTCATTAAAAACATCCCAATGGTAGACAATGGACAAACACATTTCCCACATCTCATTAAAAACATCCCAATGGTAGACAATGGACAAACACATTTCCCACATCTCATTAAAAACATCCCAATAGTAGACAATGGACAAACACATTTCCCACATCTCATTAAAAACATCCCAATAGTAGACAATGGACAAACACATTTCCCACATCTCATTAAAAACATCCCAATGGTAGACAAAGGACAAACACATTTCTCATATCTCATTAAAAACATCCCAATAGTAGACAATGGACAAACACATTTCTCACATCTCATTAAAAACATCCCAATGGTAGACAATGGACAAACACATTTTTCACATCTCATTAAAAACATCCCAATGGTAGACAATGGACAAACACATTTCTCACATCTCATTAAAAACATCCCAATGGTAGACAATGGACAAACACATTTCTCACATCTCATTAAAAACATCCCAATGGTAGACAATGGACAAACACATTTCTCACATCTCATTAAAAACATCCCAATGGTAGACAATGGACAAACACATTTCTCACATCTCATTAAAAACATCCCAATAGTAGACAATGGACAAACACATTTCTCACGTCTCATTAAAAACAACCCAATAGTAGACAATGGACAAACACATTTCTCACATCTCATTAAAAACATCCCAATGGTAGACAATGGACAAACACATTTCTCACATCTCATTAAAAACATCCCAATGGTAGACAATGGACAAACACATTTCCCACATCTCATTAAAAACATCCCAATGGTAGACAATGGACAAACACATTTCCCACATCTCATTAAAAACATCCCAATGGTAGACAATGGACAAACACATTTCCCACATCTCATTAAAAACATCCCAATAGTAGACAATGGACAAACACATTTCCCACATCTCATTAAAAACATCCCAATAGTAGACAATGGACAAACACATTTCCCACATCTCATTAAAAACATCCCAATGGTAGACAAAGGACAAACACATTTCTCATATCTCATTAAAAACATCCCAATAGTAGACAATGGACAAACACATTTCTCACATCTCATTAAAAACATCCCAATGGTAGACAATGGACAAACACATTTCTCACATCTCATTAAAAACATCCCAATGGTAGACAATGGACAAACACATTTCTCACATCTCATTAAAAACATCCCAATGGTAGACAATGGACAAACACATTTCCCACATCTCATTAAAAACATCCCAATGGTAGACAATGGACAAACACATTTCCCACATCTCATTAAAAACATCCCAATGGTAGACAATGGACAAACACATTTCCCACATCTCATTAAAAACATCCCAATGGTAGACAATGGACAAACACATTTCTCACATCTCATTAAAAACATCCCAATGGTAGACAATGGACAAACACATTTCTCACATCTCATTAAAAACATCCCAATGGTAGACAATGGACAAACACATTTCCCACATCTCATTAAAAACATCCCAATGGTAGACAATGGACAAACACATTTCCCACATCTCATTAAAAACATCCCAATGGTAGACAATGGACAAACACATTTCCCACATCTCATTAAAAACATCCCAATAGTAGACAATGGACAAACACATTTCCCACATCTCATTAAAAACATCCCAATAGTAGACAATGGACAAACACATTTCCCACATCTCATTAAAAACATCCCAATGGTAGACAAAGGACAAACACATTTCTCATATCTCATTAAAAACATCCCAATAGTAGACAATGGACAAACACATTTCTCACATCTCATTAAAAACATCCCAATAGTAGACAATGGACAAACACATTTCTCATATCTCATTAAAAACATCCCAATGGTAGACAATGGACAAACACATTTCTCACATCTCATTAAAAACATCCCAATGGTAGACAATGGACAAACACATTTCTCACATCTCATTAAAAACATCCCAATGGTAGACAATGGACAAACACATTTCTCACATCTCATTAAAAACATCCCAATGGTAGACAATGGACAAACACATTTCTCACATCTCATTAAAAACATCCCAATGGTAGACAATGGACAAACACATTTCTCACATCTCATTAAAAACATCCCAATGGTAGACAATGGACAAACACATTTCTCACATCTCATTAAAAACATCCCAATGGTAGACAATGGACAAACACATTTCTCACATCTCATTAAAAACATCCCAATAGTAGACAATGGACAAACACTATACTCACGTCTCATTAAAAACAACCCAATAGTAGACAATGGACAAACACATTTCTCACATCTCATTAAAAACATCCCAATGGTAGACAATGGACAAACACATTTCTCACATCTCATTAAAAACATCCCAATGGTAGACAATGGACAAACACATTTCCCACATCTCATTAAAAACATCCCAATGGTAGACAATGGACAAACACATTTCCCACATCTCATTAAAAACATCCCAATGGTAGACAATGGACAAACACATTTCCCACATCTCATTAAAAACATCCCAATAGTAGACAATGGACAAACACATTTCCCACATCTCATTAAAAACATCCCAATAGTAGACAATGGACAAACACATTTCCCACATCTCATTAAAAACATCCCAATGGTAGACAAAGGACAAACACATTTCTCATATCTCATTAAAAACATCCCAATAGTAGACAATGGACAAACACATTTCTCACATCTCATTAAAAACATCCCAATGGTAGACAATGGACAAACACATTTCTCACATCTCATTAAAAACATCCCAATGGTAGACAATGGACAAACACATTTCTCACATCTCATTAAAAACATCCCAATAGTAGACAATGGACAAACACATTTCTCACGTCTCATTAAAAACAACCCAATAGTAGACAATGGACAAACACATTAACCACATCTCATTAAAAACATACCAATCGTAGACAATGGACAAACACATTTCTCACATCTCATTAAAAACATCCCAATGGTAGACAATGGACAAACACATTTCCCACATCTCATTAAAAACATCCCAATGGTAGACAATGGACAAACACATTTCCCACATCTCATTAAAAACATCCCAATGGTAGACAATGGACAAACACATTTCCCACATCTCATTAAAAACATCCCAATAGTAGACAATGGACAAACACATTTCCCACATCTCATTAAAAACATCCCAATAGTAGACAATGGACAAACACATTTCCCACATCTCATTAAAAACATCCCAATGGTAGACAAAGGACAAACACATTTCTCATATCTCATTAAAAACATCCCAATAGTAGACAATGGACAAACACATTTCTCACATCTCATTAAAAACATCCCAATAGTAGACAATGGACAAACACATTTCTCATATCTCATTAAAAACATCCCAATGGTAGACAATGGACAAACACATTTCTCACATCTCATTAAAAACATCCCAATAGTAGACAATGGACAACACATTTCCCACATCTCATTAAAAACATCCCAATGGTAGACAATGGACAAACACATTTCCCACATCTCATTAAAAACATCCCAATGGTAGACAAAGGACAAACACATTTCCCACATCTCATTAAAAACATCCCAATAGTAGACAATGGACAAACACATTTCCCACATCTCATTAAAAACATCCCAATGGTAGACAAAGGACAAACACATTTCTCACATCTCAGTAAAAACATCCCAATGGTAGACAATGGACAAACACATTTCTCACATCTCATTAAAAACATCCCAATGGTAGACAATGGACAAACACATTTCCCACATCTCATTAAAAACATCCCAATAGTAGACAATGGACAAACACATTTCTCACATCTCATTAAAAACATCCCAATGGTAGACAATGGACAAACACATTTCCCACATCTCATTAAAAACATCCCAATGGTAGACAAAGGACAAACACATTTCTCACATCTCATTAAAAACATCCCAATAGTAGACAATGGACAAACACATTTCTCACATCTCATTAAAAACAACCCAATAGTAGACAATGGACAAACACATTTCTCACATCTCATTAAAAACATCCCAATGGTAGACAATGGACAAACACATTTCTCACATCTCATTAAAAACATCCCAATGGTAGACAAAGGACAAACACATTTCTCACATCTCATTAAAAACATCCCAATGGTAGACAATGGACAAACACATTTCTCACATCTCATAAAAAACATCCCAATAGTAGACAATGGACAAACACATTTCCCACATCTCATTAAAAACATCCCAATGGTAGACAATGGACAAACACATTTCTCACATCTCATTAAAAACATCCCAATGGTAGACAATGGACAAACACATTTCTCACATCTCATTAAAAACATCCCAATAGTAGACAATGGACAAACACATTTCCCACATCTCATTAAAAACATCCCAATAGTAGACAATGGACAAACACATTTCTCACATCTCATTAAAAACATCCCAATGGTAGACAATGGACAAACACATTTCTCACATCTCATTAAAAACATCCCAATAGTAGACAATGGACAAACACATTTCCCACATCTCATTAAAAACATCCCAATAGTAGACAATGGACAAACACATTTCTCACATCTCATTAAAAACATCCCAATGGTAGACAATGGACAAACACATTTCTCACATCTCATTAAAAACATCCCAATGGTTGACAATGGACAAACACATTTCTCACATCTCATTAAAAACATCCCAATAGTAGACAATGGACAAACACATTTCTCACATCTCATTAAAAACATCCCAATGGTAGACAATGGACAAACACATTTCTCACATCTCATTAAAAACATCCCAATGGTAGACAATGGACAAACACATTTCTCACATCTCATTAAAAACATCCCAATAGTAGACAATGGACAAACACATTTCTCACATCTCATTAAAAACATCCCAATAGTAGACAATTGACAAACACATTTCCCACATCTCATTAAAAACATCCCAATAGTAGACAATGGACAAACACATTTCTCACATCTCATTAAAAACATCCCAATAGTAGACAATGGACAAACACATTTCCCACATCTCATTAAAAACATCCCAATAGTAGACAATGGACAAACACATTTCTCACATCTCATTAAAAACATCCCAATAGTAGACAATGGACAAACACATTTCACACATCTCATTAAAAACATCCCAATAGTAGACAATGGACAAACACATTTCTCACATCTCATTAAAAACATCCCAATGGTAGACAATGGACAAACACATTTCTCACATCTCATTAAAAACATCCCAATAGTAGACAATGGACAAACACATTTCTCACATCTCATTAAAAACATCCCAATGGTAGACAATGGACAAACACATTTCTCACATCTCATTAAAACATCCCAATAGTAGACAATGGACAAACACATTTCTCACATCTCATTAAAAACATCCCAATAGTAGACAATGGACAAACACATTTCTCACATCTCATTAAAAACATCCCAATAGTAGACAATGGACAAACACATTTCTCCCATCTCAATAAAAACATCCCAATGGTAGACAATGGACAAACACATTTCTCACATCTCATTTAAAACATCCCAATAGTAGACAATGGACAAACACATTTCTCACATCTCATTAAAAACATCCCAATGGTAGACAATGGACAAACACATTTCTCACATCTCATTAAAAACATCCCAATAATAGACAATGGACAAACACATTTCTCACATCTCATTAAAAACATCCCAATAGTAGACAATGGACAAACACATTTCTCACATCTCATTAAAAACATCCCAATAGTAGACAATGGACAAACACATTTCCCACATCTCATTAAAAACATCCCAATAGTAGACAATGGACAAACACATTTCTCACATCTCATTAAAAACATCCCAATGGTAGACAATGGACAAACACATTTCTCACATCTCATTAAAAACATCCCAATAGTAGACAATGGACAAACACATTTCTCACATCTCATTAAAAACATCCCAATAGTAGACAATGGACAAACACATTTCTCACATCTCATTAAAAACATCCCAATGGTAGACAATGGATAAACACATTTCTCACATCTCATTAAAAACATCCCAATGGTGGACAATGGACAAACACATTTCTCACATCTCATTAAAAACATCCCAATAGTAGACAATGGACAAACACATTTCTCACATCTCATTAAAAACATACCAATGGTAGACAATGGACAAACACATTTCTCACATCTCATTAAAAACATCCCAATGGTAGACAATAGACAAACACATTTCTCACATCTCATTAAAAACATCCCAATAGTAGACAATGGACAAACACATTTCTCACATCTCATTAAAAACATCCCAATGGTAGACAATGGACAAACACATTTCTCACATCTCATTAAAAACATCCCAATGGTAGACAATGGACAAACACATTTCTCACATCTCATTAAAAACATCCCAATAGTAGACAATGGACAAACACATTTCTCACAAAATCTCATTAAAACTTCTTGTAAACTTCTGCAAGGAAAACTGAAGTTTCCAATAAGTTTTAAAGTGACGTCATGAGATGTCATGAAACTTGTGCAAGAAGAAAGAATTAGTCGATCTCATGAAGGCCTTTTATATAGAACTAGCAGAAGTACCCGGCATTGCCGGGCGGGGGTGGAGGAGGACTCAGCCTGTCATCCTACCGAGGTCGGCAAATTGAGTACCAGTTCACTGGTAATTCCCTGTGTGCCGCAAGAGGCGCCTAACAGGGTTGGCGGCACGAACCCGGAAGTCGGAACTCATTGTCAAATAAATGTAGCATGTATGTTTCACTCTCTGTCACATGCCGTTGGTCCCATGTCAATCGGATGAAGTTGAAAAATTAACATTACGAAGTTTCTCTGGGACGTACTGATTCCGAATAATGAAGTTGAAAAATTAACGTTCCGAAATACGCTAATTACGCTAACAGAAGCGCTGGTGCTGCGAAGCGCTAGAGGGAGCGCTGCGCTCCCTCCCTTCGATTCCCTCCCTCTTCTGCTAGCGTTTCTGCGCTAATACGCTAATTTTAAAACCCGAAGTTTTTTTAAATTTAAGGTGTGCTGTAGTTGCTCTGAGACGTACTGATTCCGAATATGCCTTTGGTTTTTCTCTGCGATGAGTAGTTCTCGAGTTATAAGAGGACAAACAAACAAACATACTTTACTGCTTTATATATACTAGGGCATGCCCGTACTATATATATATCTAAAATTATATCCCCCCCCTCTATTTACATGAAATGGTTTGGTCCATTCGCAAAGCCAAAGCGAACAGCTTGCGAGTACGGTGACAATCCCCCCCCTCTATTTACATGAAATGGTTTGGTCCATTCGCAAAGCCAAAGCGAACGGCTTGCGAGTACGGTGACAATCCCCCCCCCCCCCCCCCTCTATTTACATGAAATGGTTTGGTCCAAAGCGAACGGCTTGCGGAGTTTGGTAAAGAAATCGCCATAGCTCGGTAACTACTTCTCCGATTAATATGAAACCTTGAAAAGGCACATCCTCGGGTCCCCAGCAATATACCTGGCAAGTTTCAAGTATATCGGACCCGTGGTTGTCGAGAAACAGCGGTCACAGACAAACAAACACACAGACACACAGACACACACACACACACACACAGAGATTACTGGAATTATAGATAGATAGAAGTTGGTACGATTAGGCCAAGGAATCCCAGAGATAATTGCAATTAAGTGAGCCGTGACGTCACGGAACACGCCGCCGGTAATATATTATAATTTATGGTAATCTATGCAGCACGACATGGTCATCACGGAAAACAAGGCGCCTTTGCCGGCGCAAAACGGCTCTCCCAGGGTCAAACTCGATATCGTTGTGAGCGCACGGTTCAGCCCTTCAAGAAAAAGTTTATTTTGTAAAAATCGAACCACGCGTTAAAAGGATATGACCGGTTTTGTTCGCCGGCACGTCGGCGCTCGAATCGGCTCGCGATAAAATCCAACACGTCCTTTGTCGGGGTCGTCTGAACCAACCACGATGCCTAGAAGGCTGGGTCTGGTCTCAAAAGTTAGGTCTCGATCATATCTCGTAATGCTGGAAGCTGCACGTCTCTGTGATAATCTTGTGGACCATGACAAGAGATCGTGCGAGTCGCTCCCAACGGCTTCAAGCACTTCCGCATTCGACCATTTCATGAACGCCATACGCCCCGCCCATCAAAGCGCGTACATATTAAACGAACATACAGTGGCCCATGTGTCGTCATTTGCGCATGCGCAAAAGTCTTTGCAGGAACATGAAGCATCGGAACAGCGCATTTGCGCATGCGCAAGAGTGAGAATCTCCTGTGCACCATTACGCTAACAGAAGCGCTGGCGCTGCGAAGCGCTAGAGGGAGCGTTGCGCTCCCTCCCTTCGATTCCCTCCCTCTTCTGCTAGCGCTTCTGCGCTAATACGCTAATTTTAAAACCCGAAGTTTTTTTAAATTTAAGGTGTGCTGTAGTTGCTCTGAGACGTACTGATTCCGAATATGCCTTTGGTTTTTCTCTGCGATGAGTAGTACTCGAGTTATAAGAGGACAAACAAACATACTGTAACGGTTTTGAGAAGTGGGTAACGAATTTAAGAAGTGTAACAATTTTGGAGGAAGTGTAACGAATGTAAAAAAGTATGGTTTTGTTATGTGTAACATCCTCGTAATGTAAATAATGGTCGCAGCCGTCCTCTTAGTTAATTCCATGAAACTTACACGCAGGTCACGATATATCTTTTTAAATAGTGTATTTCCTTATTCCATGTAGGCTAAATATGTGTTTCCCACTAGATTGACTTTGCATTGTATCAAACAAAATAAGCGTAGGCCCTTGCAATTTCCCCAAACATCTCCGCTCTCCAAAGTTCCTTTCAAAAGGGTGCGAGTTGTGTTCAATCCCGCAAGCCGCCATTGCCCATGTGCTAATCTCGGAGAAGAAAGGCGTGTCTCCACCTCGTCATAGAGGGGAGGAGTGAGCCAGAGGGTCGCATGGCCAATCAGCACCGCGGTGAGCGACCCGGTAGGCGTGCCCTCGCAGCCGGCGGCTTGATTCCGCCCCGAGTTATAAAAGCGACTGTAAGGGACTGCTTCACGAGATGACCTGGGAGATGAGCGAAGAGGCGACACCAAGAGGAGCGGTGAGATGCGAAACGCTCCAAGCCAAAGAGGAGAGGTACTCGGAAAGGGAACCAGCTTTGGAGAGACGCGCTGAAAGGAGGGAGACGGCTCCACCAGAAGGAGAGGAGCAGGTGTGCCGAGCCAGCGCGTGACGTCTACAGCAGCGGATACGCGACGGAGGGTTTTCCCGCCAAAACCGCGAGGAATTGAGAGCTGCTGCCTCCGACCTTGCCTCCCTCTCCAGCAATCCACCTCAAGCCCTACCTGCCTGCAATATCCCCTGTGTAAGTGTGAACGTCGTCTGTCCTACTCGTTGTCTTGGGGTTAAGTAAATTGAATAGAATAAGCTAACGATGCACTGTGTGACTGTTTTTTCCATCCATTGCTTGTAAATAATTTTGGTCGCTCTTTCTTTTTGCTTGTGTGTGTATAATAAATCTGTTCTTCCTCCGTACTCTGTCTTCTTCTCTTTTCCTTCTCTTTCGGTCGCTTTAGAGGTTTCCCGATTGAATATCTGCGGTGCGATCTGGTCAACGTCGGGTGGAATCGGGTTCTAATCGGGGAGTAACTGTTCGGACGCGGTAATACCAACCGCTCGGTAAAATAACATCTAAAAACCGCGTCTGTAACAATACTTTACTGCTTTATATATATAGATGAAGAACGAATGTTGCTGGTGAAGCCTTTTGGTCTAACGAAGGGTTAACGGTCGAAACATCGACATTTCCTTGTTACCCATGGCAGTAAGCACACCTCAACAATTTCAAACCATCATTTCAATGGTCAAAAATGGACTGGCAGGATGGCCTTAGAAGTACATGCACTCGCTACCAAGCTGTCTAGCCGGGGTTTGAATCCAGACCCACATATAAACTATCATCCTGGTGTTTCGCAGGCAGGGTGATTCATCAATGTGTGTGTTGTCCTCACATGGACCTGAGGAACGTTAAATTGAGCGTCCCGTCTTTCAGCATTCGTTGGTGGATGTCGAAGACACCACGGTGTACTTCACGAAAAGTAGGCGAGCTATCGCCAGCACCCTGAACAAAATTATAAATTCCTCCCATAACCAGCAGAGGGCACTGTATCAGTGGCACAGCTGTGCCCTCAGCCAATAATGCTAACCTGTAGCCCTGTGCTGCATACAAACATAGAAGAATAGTCAAAATATTGTTTAGGGGAATTTTTTTTAAAGTTATTAGTAACAACCTTTTCCTTCTCTTTATCATTCAGAAATGCCAAGGCGAAAAAGGACAAGACAGATGGAGAAAGACGGCATTCCTGCGCTGGAGACCATTGAGGATCATGCAGTCAAGGAAGAGGGAGAGAAGAATAAGCCAGAGAAGGATGACAAGAAAGGGCAAGAAAGAGGAGAGCATGTGGTGAAAATGGTGGTGGCCTCACATTGGACATTGGCTTTGCTTGGTGGTTGCATTTCTGCCCTGTGTTTAGGGTGAGAAGAGAGTGATGGTGAAAGTAATACAGAGAGAAATGTGGTGTGGATGCGGGGATTAGGTGGGAAGAGAAACGGTAAAAGAGAGGTCTTCGCGAAGTAGTACCGTGGATCGCTACCCAAAAGGGACAGTATGCAATAGTCACATGCATTTTCACAATTTTATGCAAATGAGAAAATGAATCGATTAAATGAAGAATGAGTGAGCAGTAAGATCTCTATTTCTGCGGTCCAAGCTCTTATGGCTGAGGGTGTGGCATGCCCCTGCCAGAGTTCAAGCTCCACCCTTTCCCAGAGGGGGGGGGGGGGAGAGAGAGAGAGAGAGAGAGAGAGAGAGAGAGAGAGAGAGAGAACGTGCCACACCACTGAATTTCGTTTTGGGATATTTGCATGTTCAGATAGTTTTGACAATGTCAAAATAAAAAAAGACTTAAGATACGAGTATATTATATACACATCGACACAATAACCTTCGAGTGCCAACTTCTGGCTCAGCACTACACAATCTTTGTCATTACCCATTGTTGTGCTGCTTGTGATCCAACGATATTAATAATGGATTTTAGAAGGGTCTGTTTACTTTCTACACTCAGGTGGATGAGGCATCCGGGTTCATTTGCAGCGGAGAGTGAGAAGGAGAACAGGATGGTATTGGAAAGGCTTGAGATGCAGGTGAGAGTTACAGATGGATCAGCATTAGCGAGATTGTTTTTGACAATGAAAAAGATGCCATAAAGTCATTGTATTGCATTTTTTGTCGGATCCGGGTTGCAGCGGCGAATGGGGTGAGGAGGGTAGGAAATGTTTTTTTAATCTGGTGTCTTAGGCTGATGATGCAAGAGCTTATTGAGTTCGGTTTTGCTTTCAATTGCTTAAACAATTGCTCCGTGCTTCACTTCAATCATCCGGACGAATTGAGCCTGGTTGGTGGTTTGTTGGTGGTTTGCGGGTTGCACCACCTCCGATTACAGCTTCCTGAAAGTGCAAACCTCTAAACCACCAAAAAGGGCTTGAAGAGAATGCACGGACAGGGCATCAGTGCATGGCTCCAACCCTCCACCCACAATTCCCCCCTGCCGCACACACACACACACACACACACGCCCACACACACACACACACACACACACACACACACACACACACACACACACACACACACACACACACCCTCTACAACCTCACCGTTCCAAGAACAGCTTCAATACGAAGTGTGATCCATTTTAGCTAGCTTTCAGTGTTGTTTTGATATTATCCTGTTCCTCAGTGTTGGCGTCTCTGATGCATTCATCATAATGTTAGGTTCAGAAAGCTCCAGGTGGCAAGATAAATAACCAAAATAAAGAAAATGAAGCATTAAAAGTCACAAATGAAGCAAAAAGGTTGCCATTTTTCTTTCCAGGTGTCTTTCTTGGACAAACAGCTCTCCTCTTTTCTCATCACTGATTCTGGTACTGGGCCATTGTGGGTTCAAGGTTCACAAGGTGCGAGATGCAGGGTGTTGTTTGCGCGAGCAATGCGCAGAGCAAATGAAGTGCAAGACATGGCGATGCGTCGGTCCTCAGGCCTGGAGGTCAAACTGTTAATGGCAAGAACAGATCTGAGAAGACTTGAAGGTGAAATAAAAGTTGGTTGCGGATAAAATTAATTCTGTTAATTTTTTTAAATAGAGCTTTTCTTCATTTTAAATTAAAATAACTGTAAAATGCTCAATCAACAAAAGTCTTCAGCTTAGTGCGGGAAACAACTGGAACATTACTGATGCTGGACCAGAACTTCCTGGCAGGGGTGTAATCAAAATAAAGACCAGTTACTGCACTGTAGTTACAAGAAGGAAGCCGGACATTAACAATACATACATACACACACATGCACACACACACATACACACACACACACACACACACATATATATATATATATAATATATACATATACAGACTTGGCATATAATATGGAATCTTTCTTTTTTCTTGACTTGGGTTTACTTTCTGAACTCAGTATATCAATCTGGTGAGTTTCTTTTACCCTTCAGTGATGTCTTTGTTGAAAGAACCATGTCACTGATTGTCTTTCGCAGCAAGAAGTCAATAACAGGATTATATCACAGGTGGCGTGACAAAATGTAAGGACAGGTACATTTTGACGATTGGCTTCACAATCGGGTATATAATGGTTGTTGCGTTCTGTATTAGTGGAAAACAACTGCTGCTCGTCTACAAAAGTTATTGCCGCTTCCTCTGGAGATGGTCCGTCAACTTGACAATGCTGTTTGTCATGGAGTGGTGGCTTTACGAAATTCTGGCATGAAACAGCATGCTATTGCTCGGCAGTATGGCATCACTCAAGGTCAGGTGTCAAAGATCCTGAAACGAA
Source organism: Myxine glutinosa (assembly GCF_964187855.1). NCBI lineage: Eukaryota > Metazoa > Chordata > Myxini > Myxiniformes > Myxinidae > Myxine > Myxine glutinosa. The sequence goes on along the minus strand of NC_136273.1, from coordinate 41,090,982 downwards.
ATGCTCAGAGGGGTGTCCCTACTCCAATACCGAGGCGAGGACGTCCACGCAGAAGTACAAGGAGAGATGATCGCCAGCTGCACCGGTTAGTCTGCAATGGCCGTACCAAGTCAGCTAATCGGCTTCGGGCTGAGTGGCAGCAACTGACAAATGTGCCTGTATCCAGAAGGCTAGTCAACCAACGACTGGTTCAAGCAGGCTATCGTGCCAGGTGTCCCTTGAGAAAGCCACGCCTGACCAGACAACACAGCCAGCGCCGATTGCAGTGGGCCATAGAGCACCGTCAATGGCAGCCAGGACACTGGAATCACGTGACCTTGAGTGACGAGTCTAGATTTCTGGTCTATCGTCAAGATGGCCACGTCTGAGTGCGCAGACAAGTGCATGAAGCCCAAAACGAAGATTGTATAGTGCCAAGAGTCCAAGCTGGAGGTGGTGAGATGACCGTTTGGGCTGCTTTTCATGCAGGGGGCAAAACTGACCTGGTTGTTCTGAATGGAAACCTGAACCAGTTCAAGTACAGGGTCATTCTGGAAGAAACATTGCTTCCATTTGCTCGTGCAGCCTTTCGAGGAAACTTTGTCTTCCAAGATGACAATGCACGGCCTCATCGTGCTCGCATGATCCAACACTTTCTTGCTGACCGTGGTGTAGAGCATATGGAGTGGCCTACCATGTCCCCGGATATGAATCCGATAGAGAACTTGTGGGCAGAATTAACGCGTCAAATCGACAACTTGGACCAGCAGCCTACCTCTGTGCGTGAATTGCAGCAGACTATTGTCACTGCATGGCAAGCGATTCCTGTCCAAACCTTGGCAAATCTCGTGAACAGCATGCCTCAACGTGTACGTGCTCTCCTGAATGCTCGTGGGGGTTACACGAAGTACTGAACTGTAATTGTGCTGTCTGTAATCCCAGTCATAATTTAGCTTTTGTTTTTGTTGAAAAATTTTTTGGCTAATGTGCAAAATGAAGAGATACTTCTGGAAAACGTACAGAAGTTTAACACAGTACTGTCCGTCAATTGAGTTCGATATCAGTTTACATCACTTTCAAGGATCAATTTATTTGCTTCGAAATGTCAAATGTGGTTTTTGTTTCTTTTAAAGGTCACATTAACAAAATCTAGAATAATTTCAACATAATTCCAATGAACTTTTGGTTCTAAATCATCTTGAAAAGTAAATTCACCCCCACAAAAAAAAAATTCCATATTAAATGCCAAATCTGTGTATATATAAATATATATATATATAATATATATGTATATATAGATATATATATATATATATATATATATATATATCATATATATATATATATATATATATATATATATATATATATATATATTTATTTATTTATATATTATATTATATATATATTTATATAAACACATACATACATACATATACATACATACACATGTACATATAAGCACACCTATACAAACACACATACATAGATATATTATGTACTTGTAAGTACTTGTAAAAGCTATTTTATATTTGAAGTTATTACCTTAACGAAAAAGCAATTGACTGGTTTTCCAACTGCCTGGATCATCAGCTGGGCACCGTTTTTCATCGAGGTTTTTTGTATACAGAGTCGAGGCTCGTTTCGATCCTTTCCTTCTTTTTTTTAAGCTACTATATACTGGAAACAACCAGCATACCAAGTTGTCATTATGTACGGGTCAAAAGGCGTAATAAGGTCAGATATAACGACAGGAACCAAATTACATGTAATATATTTCTGTATATATATATATATATATATTGTTATGGATTTGGGGTTTACCACGAGGAGGACTTCTAGGACTCCTCCCGAACTCTGGCCCAACAGGCTGCTGTGCTGGGGATGTTGATAAATGACGACGCAGTAAAAAGTAGACCAAGAGCGGTTAGAAAGACTTCTTAACAACAAAAACATGCGCGCAAGTTCCAGATGTGCAATCTTGCCTGAGGTCTACTTTTTTCTTCATGGGTTTTTTCCTGCTGAGCAGTCTCCCCCCTCCCAAAAGGGGTTGTTGTCTCCATTGTTTCCTGAATTGCGGTTGTTGTATAGCCCTGGACAATTCTCTCAAGCATGCCCACAGCATGGAGACAGCTGATCGATCTTCCAGGAGCGACCCAGAGATCCCCCACATTCAGGATGGTGCCTTCACAAAGTCAGGGCCACAACCGAGTTAGTGAGAGAGAGAGAGAAAGAGAGAGAGAGAGAGAGAGAGAGAGAGAGAGAGAGAGAGAGAGAGAGAGAGAGAGAGAGAGAGAGACAGAGACATAGAGAGAGATACAGAGAGAGACAGACTGACAAAGAGAGAGAGAGAGGGAGACAGAGACAGAGAGAAAGAAAGAGAAAGAGGGAGAGAGAGAAAGAGAGAGACAGAGAGAAACAGAGAGAGAGAGAGACAGAGACAGAGACAGAGAGAAAGAAAGAGAAAGAGGGAGAGAGAGACAGAGAGAGAGAGAGAGAGAGAGAGACAGAGAGAGAGACAGAGAGAGACAGAGACTTTTAGGGTCTTTTATTACAAAAGTATAAAAGCAAAACAAGTAATACAATAGCAGTCAACAAAAATAATTAAATCAAGGAACTGAAAAACATGAGAAACATAATTAGAGCAGCAAAAAAGTTCATCTCCCTCCACCTTACACAGGACTTCAGCTTTGCACCATTTTTGAACAAAGTGATTAACCCGAGAAGTCTGTCGGTAAAAGTGAAATTCAGTTTTAAGACGGGCAAACACAAGGCCTTTAAAGGCTAACAAAGCACTGCATTCCGGTGAACTTATCCTCGAAACCCTACTCTTCCGTGTAATATATATCGCGAGTTTCGCCTCAGCAAGTAAGACATTAACAATTTGAGATCCGATATTCTCATTAGATACAGGCATGCAATACACAAAATGATAGAAGGAAAAACAAAAACCGAAATTCCAGAAAGTATATTTCAGGAGTTGAAAAAGTGGAGCCAGCCTTTGGCATCCGACATATGTGTTACGTGGTCCCCTCGGTGAATACCTGGTCTCGGTGACCCCCGGACCGTGAGAGGAACTTCGCCAGAAAGCTGTATTAAATATGCGCTTTCGCCACGCAATCCATATGAATTTCACCCCAGGAGACAACTGACGTTCAAGGATATATTTCAATGGGAATGACCATACAATTGCAATGACACAACCACGGAGATTTTCCCCGAGCAATCAACCATATACAACCATCAACAATTCCCAATTCACAAGCACTTTCCTATGAGTAAGATGGCCATCTTATATACGTGTGTCCCGGTGAGTACTCACGACACCCTTTCGGTCTCGGTCCCGCACAATGTCTCTGGGCCCCTCTTGACCAAGATGATGGTCGCCGTCACCGCACTCGGGCGGTAGAACGAACCCCGGGTGGACGTGTTTCCACCGGGCAGGTATCGTACCAGGCACCGAGGCTGCAGCCCCTCGTGGCCACGCGAAGCGGATACGGTAGAGCCAGCCAAACCCCACGCCGCTTGCAAGGCGCGTTAGGCCCCAACGTGCGACCCGCACGCGTCTGTTTGGATGGTGCCGCGAACGAGGCCAGACGCGGGTTCGATGCACGGCCCCACGTCAACTTGACGTCTCCACCGGGCCGGTACACGTTCCGGTAATTCCTCTCGCCAGACAGCCTTCGGAACGCCGCTGTTTCACGCAGCGCAAGGTCGATCCCACCTTTTGTCGGAGCGGGGCGAGGAAGAAGAATCGTCCTTTTTTCCTCGTGTCTTTTTCTTCTTCCGTTTCCGGTCACTTCCGTTTCCGGCCACTCCCTCAGAAGGTCTCCTGACCCTCCAACCACAACAACTACACAACAACTTAATATACTACACACGGATAAGCAAAGACCTGAATGGTAATTCACATACATTCATATAAATATGTAACACTCCCCCCCTTCAAGAAAGAAAGTTTGAACCCAGCGAAAACTTTCTTTGCCGGCCAATTTGGAGAAACAAACCAGATAACTCAACCCCCCCACATTATCAGTTGCCCCCGGGCACAGTTATCACTTAAAAATAAAGCAACCAAAATTTCACCACAACCCCTCCAGATTACTCACTCTGGACTAAGCACCAGCAACGACATTGTCCCTGCCAAATCAAACTCCATCTCATGACCCTCTGACTTTGACCGCCAGTTTCTTGTGAATGAAGGTTAAGGGGTTGATCAAAGATCTAAAGTTAAGCCACTCGATAGCACTTTTTCCGGGAGGCCAAGCCGAGTATTCACTACATGGATGCCTTTAGGAACGCGGAGTTCACGGTTAGTCCGTGCAGGAAAGTTCTCTACATGGGCGCCTTGAGGAACGTGGAGTTCACGGTTAGTCCGTGCATGAAAGTTCACTACATGGACGCCTTTAGGAACGGCGTTCACGGTTAATTCGTGTAGGAATCTTGGCTCGGCGGCTCCGCCGCCTTCAGTGCTTCAACTTCTCAGAACTTCCCTAATAATTAGGGTGGGACCACTGGTCCCTGTAGTCCCATGAATAGCGGTCTCCTTCTCGGCCACTACCAAAACTACCGCCCAGTTGTCCTCTCCTGTAGACCTCTCGACGCCTACGAAATGCCTTCCCTACTGTTATGGTCCGACCCTCCAAATCCTTGCCATTCCAATTCTTCTCTGCCTCTCTGGCGTCTTTTGTGCTGGCAAACGTGACAAAGCCGAACCCTCTTGACTGTTGCGTTTCCCAGTCTCTTACCAACCGCACTTCCACCAGCGGCCCATATCTGTTGAAGACAGAGGTCAGAACTTCTTCCTCTGTTTTGAAGTTCAGTCCCCCTACAAATAACTTCGCACTTTGGTCGCCATCCCGAGCTGGTGTGATGTTATTTTCCCTGCTGGGCTCTTTACCAACCCTCAGGTTACCATAAACTTGACCCCCGGCCAAATCATTCCCGATAATCACAGATACACCCTCTACAGGAAGCGTGGCTTGTAAACCGACGGTGACCGGTCCTGACACCAAATCGGACTCCAACTGGATGACCTGAAGGGGAGCACTAACACCACCCCCGATCCCCTGTAAACGAACACTATCCCCCGTTGCCGTCTCCTCGGACCATGGCAAAATGCCTTCAAGCATTAAAGATTGATGGGCCCCGGTGTCCCTCAATATCCTAACCGGTCTCCGGTTAGTCGAGGCTCCATCCAGTGACACAAACCCCTCTGAAATAAATGGTTGGTAACCCTTTTGATGGCGATTTCTTACGCTAGCCATCGCATTCGGAGTTGTAATAGTCGGACTCCGCTCTGGGTTGTCCCTTTTCATGAGGTAACAACTGGACATCAAGTGTCCAGGTTTCTTGCAAAACGCGCAAGTAGGCCCAGAGGAAAAACTCGGGGTCTGCCTCGGGCCCCCCGAACTATAAGTTTGTCTTGGGCCCGCATCCCTCTGATTTCGAACCGGTGGGGTATCATAGTTGTCCCCATAATCATCTCGAGGCCGCCGCCATGTATGGTCGTTCTCCGCACCTGCTGTTCCCCACCTCCCCTGCGGAGATCTAGGCGAGGAGTTAGGTTCGTGGACCCCTATTCGGTGGGTTAAGGCATAATCATCTGCCATGGTGGCTGCGTCCCACAACTTTGGTACCTTCTTTTCCTGCAGGTACACTTTGATGTCCTCGTGGACACACTGCTGGAATTCCTCTACCAGGATCAAGTCCCGCAATGTCTCGAAGTCTTTCCCGACTCCTTTTGACTCACACCACCGATCAAACATGTTTTCTTTCACTCTGGCAAACTCCACATGGGTCTCACTCTCCCTCTTCCTGGCATTCCTGAATTTTTGCCTGTAAGCTTCCGGAACCAACTCATAGGCCTTGAGGATGTGCTTCTTCAGTACCTCATAATCTGCACATTGGTCCATTGGTAGCGCCGAATAAATTTCCTGAGCTTTCCCCACCAGCACACTTTGCACGAGTATGGTCCATGCCTCCTCCGGCCAGTTTAATTGTCGAGCCACTTTCTCAAAGTGTGGAAAAAATTTCGCGACTTCTTTTTCACTGAACGGTGGAACCAGCCTCACATGTCTGCCCACATCCCAGGTTTTCTGGTTAGGTGTCGACCCCGTCAGCAAGGGTGGTGCCTCTCCCCGTTCTCTCATTAACTCCAGCTCCTTGAATTTGATTTCTTGCTGAAGCTCCATGTCACGTTCCTTTAATTCCCTTTCCGCTTTTCTCTCCTCTGCTTCGAGGTCCCTTGCAGCTCTCCTTTCCTCTGCTTGTTCCTTTTCTCTTCTTTCCTGGAGTTCTCTTTCCACTCTCCTTTCCTCTGCTTGTTTCTCTTCTCTCCTCGCTTCTGCTTTCCTTTCTTCTTCTTTTAACCTTTCCTGGAGTTCTCGTTCCACTCTCCTTTCCTCTGCTTCTGCTTTCCTTTCTTCTTCTTTTAACCTTTCCTGGAGTTCTCGTTCCACTCTCCTTTCCTCCGCTTGTTTCTCTTCCCTCCTCTCTTCTGCTTTCCTTTCTTCTTCTGCTCTTTCCTTTTCTGCTTTCCTTTCTTCTTCTGCTCTTTCCTTTTCTGCTTTCCTTTCTTCTTCTGCTCTTTCCTTTTCTGCTTTCCTTTCTTCTTCTTTAATCCGTTCCTGGCTCCGTAACTGCAACTCCAGTTTCCGGAGCTCAACGTCTTCTGGTTCTTCGGGTAGCCACTCCCAGGCTAACTCGTCCCATGTTCCTAATCCCACCATAGATTGTATCACCGTGGCCTGCAACTCTGCCTTCCTCAAATTAGTTCGGACCTCCAAGTTAAAATGTTTGGCCAATTTCAAGAGGTCCGACTTTAGCAACGCTCGGAACTGTGCCTCACTCGGGGTTACCCCAAAGTTCTGTGCCACAAACGCCATGGTGCCTATCGTTAACACCTGTTAACCTTCACCCAAGACTTTACCCCAATTTCTCAAAAAAAAAAAATTACCAATTAATAATTAATTAATAAATTTTAATTAATAAATAATTATTATTTTATTATTTTATACAATTTTAGATCCCGGACGTAGACCCAATTGCGAAACCGCAAATCGTAATTTGGACAAGCCCCCAATTCTGTTACGTGGTCCCCTCGGTGAATACCTGGTCTCGGTGACCCCCGGACCGTGAGAGGAACTTCGCCAGAAAGCTGTATTAAATATGCGCTTTCGCCACGCAATCCATATGAATTTCACCCCAGGAGACAACTGACGTTCAAGGATATATTTCAATGGGAATGACCATACAATTGCAATGACACAACCACGGAGATTTTCCCCGAGCAATCAACCATATACAACCATCAACAATTCCCAATTCACAAGCACTTTCCTATGAGTAAGATGGCCATCTTATATACGTGTGTCCCGGTGAGTACTCACGACACCCTTTCGGTCTCGGTCCCGCACAATGTCTCTGGGCCCCTCTTGACCAAGATGATGGTCGCCGTCACCGCACTCGGGCGGTAGAACGAACCCCGGGTGGACGTGTTTCCACCGGGCAGGTATCGTACCAGGCACCGAGGCTGCAGCCCCTCGTGGCCACGCGAAGCGGATACGGTAGAGCCAGCCAAACCCCACGCCGCTTGCAAGGCGCGTTAGGCCCCAACGTGCGACCCGCACGCGTCTGTTTGGACGGTGCCGCGAACGAGGCCAGACGCGGGTTCGATGCACGGCCCCACGTCAACTTGACGTCTCCACCGGGCCGGTACACGTTCCGGTAATTCCTCTCGCCAGACAGGCTTCGGAACGCCGCTGTTTCACGCAGCGCAAGGTCGATCCCACCTTTTGTCGGAGCGGGGCGAGGAAGAAGAATCGTCCTTTTTCCTCGTGTCTTTTTCTTCTTCCGTTTCCGGTCACTTCCGTTTCCGGCCACTCCCTCAGAAGGGCTCCTGACCCTCCAACCACAACAACTACACAACAACTTAATATACTACACACGGATAAGCAAAGACCTGAATGGTAATTCACATACATTCATATAAATATGTAACATATGCATGGAAAGTGTCCTTGGGGTGATGGCAAAAAGAGCATTCATCAGATATCACGAGGTTCAGTCTTTTGAGAAACACGTTGGAAGGCAAGGAATAGTGTGCAAGCCTCCACTGTATGTCTCCGGCACGTTTAGACACAGGTGACGTGTACATCGAGGACCAAGTCGGAGAAGATGGAGCCCCTGCCGGCAGAAGCTCTTTCCAGAGGGTGGTCAGTGGACTATTGGGGTTGGCAGAAATAACAACATTAAGACATTGCACATACAGAGTAGGCTTTGCACAGGCTTGTAGAGGCTTTGTGGAAGGAGCACCAGAAAAACAAAAATCAGGGAAGTCAGGGTGCATCGTTCTTGTGTTCTGAACATCGTGCAGTAGAGGCCACGATAAATTAAAAAGTGTTGAACACTTTAACAATTGAACGAAGAAGTTGTCCAATTAGTCGAGCTGAGGTAACATTGCAAACTTCCAAAATCTGGTTAGGGTCTGCCATCCAGAATAAGTATGGTTAACAAAGTCCTTGACAAGAAAAAAAAACCAGATTCAATAAAGGATTGAATTAGGGGCCTACTTTGGCAGTCATGACAAAATAGGCTATTGTGGAAAACGGGTTCACACATTAAGTTCCAAAATTTATACGTATCCTTGTTTCGTACTGGAAGGAGGCACTGACTGGCATTCACGAGACTTCGATAAAAGGAGGGCAGCAAGAAGATGTCTATTCGCTGCAGATCAAGTAGAAAGAGCTCGGGGCCACACTTGAGCTTACCAGCTTGCTGCAACAAGCAAGAAGCCAGGGGCCGCCAAGACAGGACTTCCTTGTAGAGAAGTTGGCGCAAGGTGGTTAGTCGAAAAGCCAGTATTTTACTGGTAATTTCCCTCCACAAGTCCTTAACCCCTTTATCCAAAGGGACACTTAGAAGATCAGCTCGAAGCTGGTGCATACCATTCCAGAAAAAATTCACAAGGATACGCTGCAAGTTAATGACGAGCGATTTGGGCGGTTGTAAGACAGCCATCCGATGCCAGAGTTTGGAAGCAGCCAAGTTATTAATTATATCAGCACTCGACCTCTATAAGACAGTAGGCTGGACAATCTTTTCCAACAATTAAGGATATGGGAAATTTGATCAACCATCTGATCCCAGTTCTTTAAGGAAAAGGTCTCATTCCCAAGAAACACACCGAGATGTTTAACAGCATCATACCTCCACTGCAAAGCATTAGGCAGGGAAGGTGGGACAAATAACCCAGAAGGACCAAGACACAAGGCTTTACTCTTACTCCAATTGACAGTAGCAGAAGATGCCAAATTGAATTCACATAGAGCACTTGTGAGGGCAACAATGTCAGACTGAGTGTTAACAATCACACACAGATCGTCAGCATACGCAAGCACCTTAACAGGATTAGCAAGAGGTGTCACCGAGAACCCAGAAAGTTTGTGGCGTAAGTGAATCAGCAAGGGTTCAATGGAAAGTGAATACAGGTACCCGGAGAGAGGGCAACCTTGTCTAATACCTCGCTGAATAGGAAATGGTGAACATAAACTGTTGTTGATGTTCACCAAACTAAAGTTGTTGTGATACAGCAGCTTGATACAAGAGATAAAGAAGGAACCAAACCCAAACCCCTTCAAAACTTCAAGTAAATACGAATGGTCAACCCTATCAAAGGCCTTTTCCTGGTCTAGAAAGATCAGCCCCGTGTTAACATTCTGACAATGACAAATCGAAATAAAATCACGAACAGAAAAAATATTGCCAAATATCGATCTGCCGGGAATACAATAAGACTGGTCGGGGGATACAATGTGCCCAATTAAGGTCTTTATGCGATTAGTGAGTAGCTTCGACAGGATTTTGTAATCGGTACAAAGTAGAGAGATCAGGTGCCAGTTCTCAACAAGTTGAAGATCTCCCTTTTTAGGGATTAATGAAATGATGGCACGTCTGCAGCTCAAGGGAAGTTCACCAGTTTGTATGCTTTCTATGAAGACAATTAATAGACATGGTCCCAGCAAATCCCAAAAGGTGCTGTAGAATTCCACTGGCAACTCGTCTAAGCCAGGTGCCCTGCTGGTTGGCAAGGTCTTTAAAACACTAGCAAATTCGTCCAATGTTATTTCGCCTTCAGCAGTCGAATTCTGGGCCTCAGTAAGTGTAGGCAAGGACGCGGTAAATGAATGTATATGGTATGGGAAAGTGTGCTTGGAGGAGTAGAGGTGAGAAAAGAAAGTATTAATAGTAAGTTTAATGTCACTGGGATCAGTCAAAATCCTTCCGTCAGCAGAACGCAAGGACAATATTTGTTTTTGTTTTTTTGAGGCAGTTTCCAGCTTGAAGAAAAGTCTGCTCGGGTTATTTAGTTGTTACAAATGAGTCATTCTCATCCGAAGGAGTGCACCCTTTGCACGTTCGGCCAGTAATTCATTTAACAGGGCTTTCTTTTCATACAACGTCTGCTGCTGCCCATTATTACTAGAGGAGGACACTTTGTTTTGCAAGTGAATAATTTGTATCTTCACCAGATCTATATTTACATCATGATCCCGAGTACTGTGTCGTGAAAATTTTTTCAAGTGCAAAGATTCCCTTGCAACAATGCGATATAACACCTTCAGCAAGAAGGGTGTCTATGCTTCGTCTTTTGTAACACCCGAACGTCTGCCCCCAACTGAATCTGCTACCAAACTTCACTGTCGTAGAGCATACTACCAGAACATGGTGTGGATGGGAAAAGAAGAGGGTATGGATGCCATGAAATGGGGGTGGAGCCTGCAGGATAATCAGTTTGTCCCACTTATGTCAAGAATGAACGCTGCTCCAGACAGTCTCTTGAAGGTCATTCATTGTAACTGCTCCACTGCCTGCAAGACACTCCGCTGCTCTTGTAGACGATATGGACTACCATGTACTACTGCCTGTGGACCGTGCCAACTTGAAGAATGTGACAATCCACATAACAAGTTTCTTCCAGAGGAGTCGGAGGATGACGATGAATAGCGACTAACTGTATAAGACAACAAATGCCTAATGGGCTGGTAAACCTGGCTTATTGGATTACCTGATTACTTTGTGCTTATTTAAGTAATTTTGATGATTTCCTGGGTGCCTTAAACCTAGGTATACACACTGAAAAAATCTCTCTAGGTTGACTACTATTCGACAGAGCCATTTTAGTGGATCAGGATGTCACCTTGGGATGCCATCTTGGACTTGTCAATAAATAATTAACTGATGGTAATTTTATTGATTCAATTGGATTCCTTGGGCCCTAAAACATAGGGTTAGACACCAAAACCACCTTTCTAGGTTGAATAATAATTGAGATATGGCCATTTTAAGCTCCCGGCGGCCATCTTGGACGCCATCTTGAAAATGACCCCTTTCCGGAAGTCAGATGTTACTAGATTTTTAGTATGTTATTTAGCATGCCCAATGGTACCAGAATCCATTGAAAAACCTTTTGTATCAATTTCTTTGCGGTTCAACCATATATTGACCCCTCTAGAGCAACTCACACCTCGCCGAACTGCACAACCGCCATCTTGCCACGCCCAACACACGAACGGCCAGCAGGGGGTGAGAGAGACAGACAGAGACAGAGAGAAAGAAAGAGAAAGAGGGAGAGAGAGACAGAGACAGACAGAGAGAGAGACAGAGAGAGAGAGAGAGAGAGAGAGAGAGAGAGAGAGAGAGAGAGAGAGAGAGAGAGAGAGAAAGAGAAAGAGAAAGAGAAAGAGAGAGAGAGAGAGAGAGAGAGAGAGAGAGAAAGAGAAAGAGAAAGAGAAAGAGAAAGAGAAAGAGAAAGAGAGAGAGAGAGAGAGAGAGAGAGAGAGAGAGAGATGGGGAGAGGGGGGATAGAGAGGAAGAGGGAGAGACAGACAGTGCATGAGCAGGATATCTCAAAAAGTTATGGACAGATTGGAATGGAACCTGGTGGACAGGTTGGGGTATGTGACAAGGGCGAATTGCTTAGATTTTGGTGAAGATACGGATCTCGATACTATACATTTTTAGGTGATTCTTTACAGTTGAGAGTTGGGGCCAAAAACAATATATAGCACAATATCTCAAAACGTTCTGAACGGATTTGGACGAAACTTGGTGGATGAGTTGGTTAGGTGACAAGAACAAACCTATTTGATTTTGGTTCAGGTCCGGATGCAGATCCGGCCTATCAGTGGATATGAAAGGGAAAATGTTCAGCCTGGCGGCGTATGAGCTCTCCCGAGTGACCTTCTCGTTTTCTTTGGGTTACCAATTATTGATTGGACAGCATACATAAGAGGTGAGTGAGTGAGGACGTTTTGGAAAAAGGGCATATTTGGTATGTGAACTACAGATAAGCAAGACCTTATCCTGGGAAGCAGCAGCAAATTTCTTAGCTAGTTAAAGAGATTTAATTAATGGAAAAGGAGTTCAGACCCTGTTCAGAAGTTTATCAACAACACAGAATAACATATTTGTGCTAGGAGATTAACATCAGTCGAGGGAGGGTAATATGAGCCTTTTTTCTGCAGCAAGAGACTTCACGGAGTAAACTGTTGCTGAGTTAAAAGACATGAGAAGAGATGGAAATGCAAAAATTGAATCAAAATGAAGACGTAATATGCAAAGGAGATATTGCACAGCCATAACGAGAAAGTAGGTGGACAAGATTAAATAAAAAACATGGGGAAGAATTTGAGGGAAAGAGGAGTCAGAGATGACTCCAGTATTTTGAAGGAGAGAGATTTCTGCAAGCGTGTACTACTATAGATGGACCTGGCTGTTGTGTGGCTGCAATGTAAGGTAAACAGTTAAAGAGGAGTATGGAGGAGGGGTGTGGGTGATGATGAACGGACGAGAGGAAGAGCAATAACATATTATAATCAACTGACTTTTCTTTCTGCATCTTCCCTTCCGCAGGCCTCCTAAGTGAAGTGGAAGAGCTCGACAAGAAAGCCAAGACTCTAAGCGATAGATTGGGCAAGGCAGAGCGTGAAGCAGCCAAACAAGCTGGCCATGTTTTAGCAGAAGGCCTAAAGGCCATAGATTCTGCTAGGTTAGCAGGAGAGAGAGCGGAAACTCAAGCAACAGCTCTTCAGGGAAGTTTTGTGCAACTCGAGAAAGATCTGCGTCAGAAGAGGGACAGAGAAGCAGAGCAGAGAGCAGAGAAGAGCAAGGCTTTGAGGTTGGCTGCTGCTGGGGCAGAAGCAAGGCCGCGGGTCGAAAAGCTAAGGGAAAATGTGCAAGAATTGATGAGGTGGGTAGGAGAGCTGGGAATAAGACTCGGTGTATTAGCAGAGGCATGGGATGAATTGGCAAAAAGAGGAGTTGCGGAAAAAAATTCGCATGACAACAGGGAAATAAATGAAGAGAAACAGAAGTTGGAAGCAAGGGAGATTAAAGGGAAGGAGAAAGAGGATAATTACTTGGACAAAAGAGAGAAAGGACATGAAGTTCTGTCAAAGTCAGAAATAAATAAAAAATGGTTTGAGGGGAAAGAGGTGAGACTGGAAGAAACGGTGCTGAAAAATGAGAGAAAATTAATGGAGGAGGAGAGTAGTCACGCAAAGGGCAGTGACACAGAAGGAGAGGCAGAAGAGGGTGATGGAAGAGCAGTTGCATTTGAGGGAGAGGGGGACACAGGAGAGGCAGAAGTGGGTGATGGAAGAGCAGTAGCATTTGAGGGAGAGGGTGGCACGGGAGACTCGGGAGAGGCAGAAGTGGGTGATGGAAGAGCAGTAGCATTTGAGGGAGAAGTGGGCACGGGAGAGGCAGAAGTGGGTGATGGAAGAGCAGTAGCATTTGAGGGAGAGGGGGGCACGGGAGAGGCAGAAGTGGGTGATGGAAGAGCAGTAGCATTTGAGGGAGAGGTGGGCACGGGAGAGGCAGATGTGGGTGATGGAAGAGCAGTAGCATTTTAGGGAGAGGGGGGAACGGGAGAGGCAGAAGTGGATGATGGAAGAGCAGTAGCATTTGAGGGAGAGGGGGGCACGGGAGAGGCAGAAGTGGATGAAGGAAGAGCAGTAGCATTTGAGGGAGAGGGGGGCACGGGAGAGGCAGAAGTGGATGATGGAAGAGCAGTAGCATTTGAGGGAGAGGTCGGCATGGGAGAAGCAGAAGTGGGTGATGGAAGAGCAGTAGCATTTGAGGGAGAGGTGGGCACGGGGAAGGCAGAAGTGGATGATGGAAGAGCAGTAGCATTTGAGGGAGAGTGGGGCATGGGAGAGGCAGAAGTGGGTGATGGAAGAGCAGTAGCATTTGAGGGAGAGGTGGGCACGGGAGAGGCAGAAGTGGGTGATGGAAGAGCAGTAGCATTTGAGGGAGAGGTGGGCACGGGAGAGGCAGAAGTGGATGATGGAAGAGCAGTAGCATTTGAGGGAGAGTGGGGCATGGGAGAGGCAGAAGTGGGTGATGGAAGAGCAGTAGCATTTGAGGGAGAGGTGGGCACGGGAGAGGCAGAAGTGGGTGATGGAAGAGCAGTAGCATTTGAGGGAGAGGTGGGCACGGGAGAGGCAGAAGTGGGTGATGGAAGAGCAGTAGCATTTGAGGGAGAGGTGGGCATGGGAGAGGCAGAATTGGATGATGGAAGAGCAGTAGCATTTGAGGGAGAGGTGGGCACGGGAGAGGCAGAAGTGGGTGATGGAAGAGCAGTAGCATTTGAGGGAGAGGTGGGCACGGGAGAGGCAGAGGCTTCGGGGGTTGGGCCAAAGGCGAATGAGGGAGGTGTGGAAGCGAATTGGAGAGGAGAGGGGTGAACGTAGACGAGTGACAAATGGATTGCGGATAGTGGTGGATATGAGGGAGGTTACAGAGGGGAATATGGGAGGACCTGGGGAGTGAGGAGAAGCAGAAAGCTTGGCACACTCGGACATGAAATGAGAAGATATAAAAGGCAGCAATGGAGAGGATTGGAGCGTAGTTGAATTGAGAGGGAGAAGCAGTGCATTATACAAAGACAAGAAAGGTAAGGGCAAGTTTTAAGCCATCTATGGATTATAAATCCCTTGATTGGAGAGAGAATGTGAAAAGAGTCAAAGGAATGAAAGAAGTTGATTGTTGAATAACTTGGTGGGGGAGAGCGAGGGGGGAATTCCAAAAGGGGGATTCCAAAAATACAAATTGAAACCTGAAACTTGAATGTTTCACACCGTTTATGGAGAAGGAAGTCAATGACAGAGAGTTAGTTGTTTTATCATGTGATAATTTCTCTGTCGGTGTTGTAAATATATTAAACGTGACGTTCTTAGATATTCCTACTGTGACATTTTTCAATGCTCGGGTTTGCGGTGTTGAGCCATGCTCATTACCCTCATGTTTTCACGCCCGTCTATTTGGTTGTTACTTGCGGAAATCGAAGATTTTTCAAGTATATTGGTTGGTCTTGTGTGTTATTCTGTCTTGTTTGTCTGCCTATCTGTATGTCAATCACCTACACTTTTTTAAACCACAATTCACAATTCTTAAACCAATCTTTACGAAACTTCACCAAATGGTAGAGTTCGTCATAAGTAAGAAGCTTATTGATTTTGAGGTGAAAAGGTCATCATAGGCCAAAGGTCGATAACTTTGTCAAATTTCTAAACTCCTCAATTTACATCTGATTGACTTGTAATTTGAAATGGATTTGCATATCAGGTCACTGAATTAAACCACCAATTATTTATGTCAACGTAGGCCAAAAGGTCAACATAGGTCAACAACTTAGGTGAAGTTTCTAAAATCCTCAATTTTCATCCGATTGACTTGAAATTTAAATAGGATTTGCATATTCAGTCACTTAATTCAACCAACAATTATTTTTGAGGTCTAAAGGTGAAAAGGTCAACATAGGCCAAATTTCAAAAATCCTGAATTTTCATCCGATTGACTTGAAATTTGAAGAGGATTTGCATACCAGGCCACTGCCTTTGGAGGCCAACTTTGAAATGTGGCTTGCCCAAGAGAGATCATGGCTGATAGTGAGACCCAAGAGTTTGAGTGAGAGAACTTCTTCTTCGAGAGTTGTTGGGAAAGTAGATTGGGTTTGCTGTACGGTCCTTTCAGAGAGAGAGAGAGTGAGAGAGAGAAAGTGTGTGTGTGTGTGTGTGTGTGTGTGTGTGTGTGTGTGTGTGTGTGTGTGTGTGTGTGTGTGTGTCTGTGTGTCTGTGTGTGTGTGTGTGTTTTTTAATTTCTGAGCATTGAAAGACATCATCCAAGGGTTTGACCAGTTTGTGATTTTGTCAAGTTCTGAGGAGAGATTTGCCAGGAGAATGCAAATTGTTTGAAAGCAACTGCCTCGCCACAGGGTTCAGAGTACCAAGAGCGCGTGGATGGGTAAGGTAACTGAAGATGAAATGGGATGAATCTGTGCATAAGGGAGAGCAGGTTTCTGTGGAAGAGTTTCCATGCTGAATTAATATCATGGACAAGTTTTGAGAGCAGGTGTCGGGAGACCAGTCCTGAAGAGAGATGGCTGCTCAGTTCATACCAATCTGCCTGAGTGAAATGCTAGACATTGATGAATCACCTGCATTTGAAACACCAGGATGACCGTTTATAGCTGGGTCGGGATTCAAACCCAAGCTAGATAGTTTAGATGTGAATGTGCATACCTCTAAGACACCCAACCAGCCTATGTGTATATATATATATATATATATATATATATATATATATATATATATATATATATATATATATATATATATGTATATATATATATATATGTATATATATATATATATATATATATATATATATATATATATATATATATATATATATATATATTGTTGTGGATATGAGAATTGTGTTTTTTTATTGTGGTAAAATGTCGCCCTCCTTCCTCCAGTTGTTGTGTATAAAGGTCAAAGGGCGTCCCTTAGTTAGGTCATATACCATCACGTAGCCAAATCATAGATTTCCTCCTTGTTGGTAGTTATTTCCTTATTGTGTGTATTAGGTTAAGGCTATGTCGTCCATTAACTAATACTGCATTGCACCGAAGTGAAACAAGGTAGTATCCCCTTTCAATTTCCCCAGAACCTCCATGGATTCCCCCCCCCTTTCGTCAATTGCCAACTGCACTGGGCGGTTTGCTGCATTCGCCACTGCTGCCCTTTGGCTGGGGCTCGTTCGAATCGCCCCAAAACCTCCATTACGCACGCAGTCAAGTTGGAGAAGAAAGGCGTGTCTCCACCTCGTCATAGAGGGGAGGAGTGAGCCAGCCCCGAACGAACAACCAACCAAGCACGAGGGGTTTGGCTTGAGAGGGCGGAGGAAGAGCGATCGGGGAGGTTCGTAAAGGTTAGAGGGTGGGGCTTATATAACCCGCGGGAGATGCCCCCACCTGAGATGAGTGCAGATGAGTCCTGGGAAAGCACGCGACGTCCCCACGGTGGCACGAAGAGACGATTAAGGTCAAGAGAGAGAGAGAGAACCCGTCACGCCAGACCCCCCACCAGCAGCTTTGGCTCAACCAGCAGCTTTGACTCGTTACCCCGCGGGAACCAGGATCGGTGGCATCGGTGGCCGTTGAGGTCCAGCCCGACGTCCCGTGCGGGATCAAGCTCCAGCCAGCTCCGTGCCTTCCTCCCCTTCTCTGCCATCCCAAACCACTCCAGCCAATCCACCCTTCATTCCCCATTCGTGTGAGTCTGTCTTTTGTTTGTTCTGTCCTGGGTACTAAGTAAGACTGAATAGGTAAGCTAAGGTGTACTGTGTCCGCTTCTTCTTCTTCTGTTTTTATTTTATTATCCTTCCTCCTCCTTGGTTTCTTTCAATTGTGTAAATAGTAAATAAATCATATTTGTATTTCTTACCCTTTGCCTTTCTTTCCTCTACATCCGTCGTTGTTGTCTTTTCCCTCATTGGAGGAGCACCGCGATGGCACGATTTTGGCCAACGTTTCAGGATCGGGTTAGTCTTGGTAACAGTTCGTGCCACGGCTGCCATCCGCTCGGCAAATTAACATCTTATCCGCGGTCGCGAACGAGGCTGTGCACCGGCCTTTCCGGAGGTCGCGGTGCAGCTTCAGGGACCGCATCGGTCAGTCACAAACGAGGGGACTAATCCCCCCTCAAAGGGGAACCAGAGGCCGACGTTGGGTTCCGCAACAATATATATATATATATATATATATATATATATATATATATATATATATATATATATATATATCTGTGCAGTGTCTGTCCTGTGTTGTCACTGAACTACTCCCTCAAACTTTTGTGAAATCCTACCAAACTTCTGGTGTGCCCCTACCTCTCCTTTGTGTATGTCCTAAGGGTATTTTCTTTGAAATGTTTTGAATTTTATTTTATTTTATTTTTATTGAAATTTTTTTTTGTTTTTGTCAACTTAAATCTTCAACTACAATTTTTTACAAAATGTAATGTCACGTATATTACAAATACATTTGCGCAAAATAATTGTTTGTATTATGATTGGTGTAAACCATGACAAAACAACAACTCAGGTGCAGTCATCCATCTATAGGTCTACATATCTGGGCCATGTCTGTGTTGTCACTGAACTACTCCCTCAAACATTTGTTTCCGTGGTGCTGAGGTGTTTTTGAATTACGTGGCGGTGAGGTGTTTTGAATTACGTGGTGGCGAGGTGTTTTTGAATTACGTGGTGGTGAGGTGTTTTGAATTACGTGGTGGTGAGGTGTTTTGAATTACGTGGTGTTGAGGTATTTTGAATTACATGGTGGTGAGGTGTTTTGAATTACGTGGCGTTGAGGTGTTTTGAATTATGTGGTGGTGAGGTGTTTTGAATTACATGGTGGTGAGGTGTTTTGAATTACGTGGTGGTGAGGTGTTTTGAATTACGTGGTGTTGAGGTGTTTTGAATTACGTGGTGGTGAGGTGTTTTTAATTACGTGGTGTTGAGGTGTTTTGAATTACATGGTGGTGAGGTGTTTTGAATTACGTGGTGGTGAGGTGTTTTGGGTTACGTGGTGGTGAGGTGTTTTGGGTTACGTGATGGTGAGGTGTTTTGGGTTACGTGGTCGTGAGGTGTATTGGGTTACATGGTGGTGAGGTGTTTTGGGTTACGTGGTGGTGAGGTGTTTTGGGTTACGTGGTGGTGAGGTGTTTTGGGTTACGTGGTGGTGAGGTGTTTTGGGTTACGTGGTGGTGAGGTGTTTTGGGTTACGTGGTGGTGAGGTGTTTTGGGTTACATGGTGGTGTGGTGTTTTGAGTTACGTGGTGGTGAGGTATTTTGGTTTACGTGGTGGTGAGGTGTTTTGGGTTACATAGTGGTGAGGTGTTTTGGGTTACGTGGTGGTGAGGTGTTTTGGGTTACGTGGTGGTGAGGTGTTTTGGGTTACATAGTGGTGAGGTGTTTTGGGTTACGTGGTGGTGAGGTGTTTTGGGTTACGTGGTGGTGAGGTGTTTTGGGTTACGTGGTGGTGAGGTGTTTTGGGTTACGTGCTGGTGAGGTGTAATCATCCCAAACTTCCAGTCTGCACCTACTGCTCCCGTATGTGTGTGCGGAGGGGTTCTTTTTTTAATTGTTTTTTTGAACCTAAATCTTCAAACTAAATTGCCTATAAAAATGTAATATCACAAACACTACAAATAAATTTGTGCAAAATAATTGTTTGTATTATGATTGGTGTAAATCAGGACAAAACAGAAACTGATGTACATTCATTATCGTCAGATAAAACAAGCCCGTTCCTCTGTAATGACGTGTGGTGAGGCGAGCGTAGCGAGCTGAGCCAAGCTAGTGTGTGTGTATATATATATATATATGTAGTTATCTAGTTCCGTCATGTCGTGGCCAACTTCTGATGATGTTCATGATCAGAGTTTTGCAAACATCCCTATCCTACTTGCTTGCTGGAGAGACAACTTGATTGCAGCCTTTACCCCATCCATCTAGCGTATACAAGGTCTGACTCTTCCTCTTCTTTCCTCCACCATACCTCGGATGATTACTTCTCCAGACTTTCATTTTATGCATGCATGATGTGTCCGAAGTATGACAGTTTCTGTTTTGCCATCAGCACTTCTAATGTACGTACGTGGTGTTTAATTCATTCAAGCACCGATTAGTTTGTTCTTGTTGCAGTGAATGGAAATTCTAACATTCGTCTCCAACATCACATTTCAAAAATGTCAATCTTCTTCCTTTCATTTGTCTTCAGCGTCTATGATTCACATCCATACATTGTAACTGGAAACACCTGAGCAATCACCAACCCCCTCTTGGCATCCCCTTGCTTTTTCCATGATCCACCTCAGATGATCGATCGTAGTATCTAGTGAGCATGTGAAATCAAGGCAATCATTCGGTTATTGCAACACTTCTTCCACCTTTTAGGCCTTACAATTCTGCTCCAGATCTGTGTACAGATAACTGTTAAAATATGGATTCCCTCTTCCCAAACTACCTTGAAGAGTTGTCTTGGCATTTTATCGGCACCTGGAGCATTTCGATTTGCCAACTCTTTCAAGGCTCTACGTTCCTCACATTCTATCACTATTGGTTCTTGCTCATATTCTCTTTCTTATAAGATTGCCATCATATTGCTACCTCATTTGTATGGAGTTTTGATGTAGTGCTTCCATTTTTCTTTCACCTGTGTTTCTTCTGTGAGATATTTACCTGTTCTACTCATAAGGATCCCAATCCAAGACCTAAACTCCTGTGATCTCTCCGATCTTTTTGAAAAGATCTCTCATTTTTCCCGCCTCTTGGAAATATCTCTATCTTTCCTTGCTTATCGTTGGAAGTCGACATTTACCTGCTTGATATCCTCTCTTGATGTGCCTTTGGTTTACACCTCTTCTTCTGCCTGCAGCATGCATTACCTGTTCCGACAGACATTTAGTCTTCTTTCCGCTTGCTTTTGGGATGTTGCTTTTGGCCTTTTCTTTCACAATGTCTTCAACCTCTTACCGGTCCAACAGTTCACCTATCCTCAAATTTTCAGTTCTTGTCCTCTCCATCTCTCTCTTTATGACATCTAACTTTCAATGATTAATTGATCCCTGAACATTCGATGTTCCAATTTTATGAACGTTTGAGCAGCTCGGAGTTCTGGTGACCTTTCACTTCTGGTGACCTCAGCGATTGGATTTCCTTGTGGGTTTGATCAAGTCCCATCATAACAGCCAGTCCTACTCATCAAAACAATGTGCTCTCCCCCAGTAGCGTTTTAGATTATTTAAAACCTGGGGCTCATCATCTGGGGGGCACCACTGCTTCATCTCTTAGATTTATGATCATGATTGTTTTCTTGGCATGTACGGACGTGGTTTGCCATCGCCTTCTTATCAAGTCGTCTCGATAAGCTATGGTGCGTCACCGTTCAGTTCAGTAATGGCCGAACTTCTTCTGTAACTAGCCATTGTTCTCAATAGGACAATCCTCTGTCTAGCATCAAGGCCATGCAGCCATTACTGGCAATATATGTACCAGCTGCCGGCATGGTCATCCACCACCTGCTCCCATGGCTTCATGTAACCCTGATCGGGAGGCTAAAATGGGATGGTACACCTTACCCAAGGGTGTCCCACAGCTTAACGAATGCAAAGGCCACCTCCTTGAAGGATTGCTGCATGTACTCCAATTAAACCCTCAGCCTTTGGTTTCAAACCCCGAACTGCAAGGCACCGGCGGATTTGGATTCAGTTTTCTTCTGGTTGATGAGCTGCCTCCCAAGGTTAATGACCTCCATCTGCCTGACATGTTTCATATATGCTGTTTATGTTTGCAATCCTACTCAAATGGACGTGGCGTTGTTGGAAAGCCAGATGTTAAGGCTTCAGGATATTCATTGATATCGGCAGCAATCTGAAAAGAAACACGCTCAGCAGATTGTTGTTCCTTTCCCACAGGATTCCCTTGATGCCCTATCCCCATTCCCCTATGGAATAACAATCACTGCTTACCTTCTTGCAACGAAAATAAAACCGTCATGTAATGTTGTTATTTCATGACTCACGCGTCATTGCCTTTAATTAACAGAGAAAGATTCATTGACAGAGAAGGCTCCGATGACTGTTTTTAAAAGCCCTAAAATAGCAGGACACCAGGCCTCAAGGCGGTCAAGATCGTGTAATCGCTGCATGGTCTTTGTGGAGAATATTTTCTGATATACAAGTCCAAAAAGGGCATAACTCCATGAAAAATTGGTGAAACGTCCCAAAACTCAAACTTGTTCTGTAACTTATCATAATAAAGCCATGTACCAAGTTTCAGTTGAATATGTTAAAAGGTAAGGGGAAAAGGTCTAGAAAACAACAGGTGGGATGGATGGACGGATGGACAGACAGACGGAGAGCAAATCTATAGTCCCCTCCAGGTAGAAGACTAAAAAGCCTATCTCTCTGTGTGTGTGTGTGAATTTGTCTCAAAATCAGACAAAAAAACAGGGCGAGGCTGATGTCCACCAAATTTTGCATATGTGTTGGCAGTATACCCAGGGCACGTCATGGGCACAAAAAAATCCATGGGAGAGGGGAAGGGGATGGAAGGTGGGAGAGAGACGACCTGCCAATGGTCACAAAGGGTGCGAGTGTTTCTAGTTCAAAAAAATCATGTATTTATCCAACGAGAAACAACCATTCAGGAGCATGGCCCTGCGAGAGGAGGGGTGGGTGTGGGGGAGTGGAGGTTGACTTGTGCCCATGACATGTCTCTGGGTGCTATCGGTACTAACACCTTCACTCACTGCTCACCTTCACTCTTTCATTCCACTTTTTTCCCGCCTCTGGAACAAACTCCCTCACTCTCTTCAATCCCTCTCCTCCCTCCAGGTCTTCAAAACACATGTCCACCACAATCTCTTATCTTCCCCCATCCAAAACCTTGATCTTTTCTACCCCCATTAATACACCCCAAATATAATACACACATATACACATACATACATGCATACATACATAATACACACATATATACAGTCACATGAAAAAGTAAGTACACCCCATGTAAAGTTTTGACTTTTTCAACATATTTCAACAAACAGCTATTTGATCTTCATTTCAACAATATTGATAGATAACGGTGATATAATATAACAAATATCATTAAACATTTACATTTTGTAGTCCATTGTATAATTTAAGTAAACATAAATGCAAATTTCGCATGTGGAAAAAGTAAGTACACCCTTGGCTCTAATAGGTGATATTTCCCCCTTTGGCAGAAACAACCTCAAGTAGGCGTTTCTTATAACTGTCTACCAGTCTCTGACATAGACTGGGAGAAATTTTTGCCCACTCCTCCATGCAGAATTCTTTCAGCTGTGCGATGTTTGAGGGGTTTCTTGCATGCACAGCTCGTTTCAAATCCCCCCACAACATCTCGATGGGATTTAGATCCGGGCTTTGACATGGCCATTCCAGAACCCTCCATGTCTTTCTTTTCAGCCATTCCTTGGTGGATTTACTGGTACTAGGGCATGCCCGTACTATATCTATATCTAAAATTATATCCCCCCCCCCTCTATTTACATGAAATGGTTTGGTCCAAAGCGAACGGCTTGCGAGTACGGTGACAATCCCCCCCCCTCTATTTACATGAAATGGTTTGGTCCAAAGCGAACGGCTTGCGGAGTTTGGTAAAGAAATCGCCATTGCGTGCACAAACGCGCAGGAAAGCGAAAGAATCGCAAATTAGTTTTAATTAGTTTTAAAACATAGTTTAACGCCAACATAGTTTGCCAACGTGAAATAAATGAATACGCTCTCAAATGTGCCGTCCGAGGCAGAGTCTGTTCGGCACGTTCGGCACACGTGATAGCTCGCTGCTCTCTGATTGGTTGAATCGTTTTTTGGACATAGCTCGGTAACTACTTGTCCGATTAATATGAAACCTTGAAAAGGCACATCCTCGGGTCCCCAGCAATATACCTGGCAAGTTTAAAGTATATCGGACCCGTGGTTGTCGAGAAACAGCGGTCACAGACAAACAAACAAACACACACACAGACACACAAACACACACACACACACACACACACAGAGATTGCTGGAATTATAGATAGATGTTTAGGGTCATTGTCATGTTGCAAGGTCCACCTTCGGTTGAGCTTCAACTTTCCGACAGATGGCCTCACATTATCCTCAAGCACCCTCTGGTACAATGAAGAATTCATAGTGGATTCTATGATGGTGAGCTGCCCAGGCCCTGATGCAGCACAGCTGCCCCAAACCATAATATTTCCACCACCATGCTTTACACTTGGTATTAGGTTCTTGTGGTCAAATGCTGTCTTTGGTTTTTGCCAAACATGTCTTCTGGTACTGTGGCCAAATAGCTCTACCTTTGACTCATCTGTCCAGAGCACATTGTTCCAGAAGTGCTGGTCTTTGCCTAGGTGTTCATTGGCAAACTTTAGTCTTGCCCTGATGTTCTTTCTGGAGAGCAAAGGTTTCCTCCTGGCACACCTCCCATGTAGATCAAATTTGTGCAGCCTCTTTCTAATGGTAGACTCGTGCACTTTGACATCAACAGTGGCAAGAGCTACCTGTAGGTCCCGTGATGACATTCTGGGGTTCTTAGAGACTTCTTTCAGCATCTTGCGGTCTGCTCTCGGGCTGAACTTGCTGGGGCGGCCTGGCCTGAACAAGTTGGCAGTTGTTTGGAATCTTCACCACTTGTAGATGATCTTCCGGACAGTCGAATGATTGATTTCAAATTGTTTGGAGATCTTTTTAAATCCCTTCCCAGACTTGTAGGCATCTATAACCTTCTTTCTGAAGGCCTCAGAGAGCTCTTTTGATCTAGGCATGGTGACGCTGCACACTTCAACAACAAAGAGCAAACCAAACTAAATGTCTGAGGTTTAAATAAGACAGGTTCCTCCAAGATCCTCTCTAACGATGTTCTCATCATTTGCACCTGAGCTGGTGCACCTGATTCTAATTTTAGGTATTTGAAGTAGTGATAAATGTAGGGGTGTACTTACTTTTTCCACATGCGGAATTTGCATTTATGTTTATTTAAATTATACAATGGACTACAAAATGTAAATGTTTCATGATATTTGTTATATTATATCACCTTTATCTCTCAATATTGTTGAAATGAAGATCAAATAGCTGTATGTTGAAATATGTTGAAAGAGTCAAAACTTTACATGGGGTGTACTTACTTTTTCACGTGACTGTACATCTGTTTATCTACTAATAATATTGTCAAGTCCATGGCCGATGAAGACCAGCCTAGGACAGATAGCCGAACGTTGATTTAACTCCGAGGCGTATACCCAAACTTGGCAGGATTATCTTTTCACGTGCGGGAAAGGCCCAAAGCCTTACCTGATCGGGCGGCCGCCACTGGGTTTTATACCTCAAACCCACAAACAAATAAACACACATGACAAGGAAAATTCACAATAAAAGAATGAAATGGAAAAATAAAGGATGTAATGAAAATAATTGTAAGACAATAAAAATGAAAGGTGAGGTGACAGAATATTATCCTAATTTGTGTTTCTGTTGGGCTTGCCGGTGTTGTTGAAGCAATGTGGCCGATTGCATCGCTGGCCGAGTTTTTGTAAGAACATTAGGGAAAAATCACAAGGAGCCAATTACACACTGAGGGTTATTAATCTTATGCCCTAGAAAAGAAGGCCTTGAAACAGTTGCAATGCTGGAGCTGTTTAACTGGGCTCTAATTTCCGGTGCTGTAAGACATCTGTTGCACAGACTGGTGACTCGGATTACTGGTCCTGCGATTCTGTTGTGATTCTTGGTCGACCAGAACGTTTTCTATCCATATTTTTTACCAGTTTTGTTTTGTCGTTTAATGGCACAAGCAACTGCATTTACTTACACTTGTAATTTTTTTGCAATTTGTCTCAAAAATTGACCCTTTTTCTCAAAGTTACAATTTCCTGTCTTTTTCTGGCATTAGCTGAGCTTTGGCACCCATGTTCATGCAATCTGAAACACAAAAACACTCATTAGATTGTATTTTCTTTGGATTTTGGACTTTGGATTTTCGCTCTTTCACGAGCCTCGATCTTGTATTAAAAAAAAAAAAAAAAATTTTTTTTTTTGTATTGGTGACTGTCCCGATTCACCCGTAAAACGGGGTGAATAGGGACAGCCATAAAAATCCTATTTATTCCTATTTAACCCATATATGGGGTTAATAGGGACTATAAGTTGCTTTTAAAAAAAACAAGAGAACACTTTCAACCCAAATATCAACAAATCAGTATGGTTATCAATTTTCAGCGAAAAAAGTTTCTGAACTTTTTTTCAGTTTGTGTCCCTATTCATCTTGCTGTCCATATTCACCCCATTTCACGGTACCTAAACTTTTGACTGGTAGTGTACATACACATACATGATACATACATGCATTATTACATATAATAACACCCGCACCTAGCTATATGAACCTTTCTTATCATATTAATTGCTATTTTTATTACAATTAGCAGATTGCAAGGAAGGAAATTAAATAAATGTGTGAAGAATGAAATAAGAGAATTAAAATGTAGAATGATTGAAAACTGAATAGTCCACGTACTCAGGAAAACATTAGGTGCGGTGTAACAGCGGGAGGTTTCATTGATGGACCTCTCGAAAATTCGTTAAATAAATACGACTTTATTTTGGGAAGTCGGATGGCATGGGAGGAATTATATAAATGTGTGAAGAATGAAATAAAAGAGGATTAAAATGTAGAAGGGTTGAAAACTGAATATTCTAAACTCAGGAAAACTTTAGGTGCGGTGTAGCTGCGGCAGCTTTTATTGGCGGACCTCTCGATACCCCGTCATATGAATCATGAATGCAATGAGCTGATTCTGGCCAGTCAGATTGCCTTAATTAGGTATTCTCAGCCCTAAACCTGGTTTTTATTTTCTTGGCTACAGCCTGTCTATTTATTTTTCCGATGAACTGATTGAATATTCCTTATTTAATATATTCGGATTGTAAAATCAAAATCTCGAAGCATTTTTCTTTCCGACGGAGACCGATTATACTTATAGCGGAATTCGATTTAAAATTAATTTCTTACAAACTGGAGGAATAAATCGTTAATACAGGAGTTCATCATATTACGTCTATCTTGCAGAATGAATGTTTAAAGAGTTCCTCGCCCGTTAACAAAGTCCAAGGTTCCTCCTCTGGTCTGTCTGAGCAAGTATAACCAACTCAAGTGTGCTTGTGTTGTGACGTCATATATATAAATAATCCACATGAATTAGTCTTTCCAAAGACTCCCAGAAACATGAGTAATGTAGAAGAATGTTGTCCCCGGGAATCAATATTACTCGTTGCAGTCAAAAAACAAAGTTTATGGTGAGCCCCAAACTCAGAGCACAGGAAACAATGACAGCAGACTTTCCCCGGATTGCCGTTACTCGCATTGGCCACGCCCTTCCGGATCCGGATCCATGCAGCAGAGCTGCCAACAGACAACGGACTAAAAGAGTGAGAAGCAATGGCTGGAGGTTTGGGGATCGTGTGGGCCCCCAGCGAGGTCCAAGGGCAGGAAGCCCCCATCGATTTTTCATGGATTGGATATTTGACGTGTCGGGTAGGATATCCTGAGTTGCGTTTTGTGCATCAAAATTAATACAAAACGGACCCACCGACACCGCAGGCAGACAAAAAAATGTATGTATTTATTAATTTTACCAAATCATCACGACAACTTTGGTTCGTACTTCAAAAGTAGGTTTTCACTGTCAAATATTATACTTGCTGTAGAACACAGAATATCAGTGAATACAACAATGTCTGAATACGGACAAGTACATTTCTATTTCTTCTGATCCCAAAAGATGCCTAAAAGCTCCCGTTTGTAACATGGATGGTGTGATTCCGGGTTGGCTCCCGTTTGTAACATGGCTGGTGTGATTCCGGGTTGGCTCCCATTTGTAACATGGCTGGTGTGATTCCGGGTTGGCTCCCATTTGTAACATGGCTGGTGTGAACCCGGGTTGGCTCCCGTTTGTAACATGGTTGGTGTGATTCCAGGTTGGCTCCCATTTGTAACATGGTTTGTGTGATTCCAGGTTGGCTCTCATTTGTAACATGGTTGGTGTGATTCCAGGTTGGCTCCCATTTGTAACATGGTTGGTGTGAACCCGGGTTGGCTCCCGTTTGTAACATGGTTGGTGTGATTCCAGGTTGGCTCCCATTTGTAACATGGCTGGTGTGAACCCGGGTTGGCTCCCGTTTGTAACATGGTTGGTGTGATTCCAGGTTGGCTCCCATTTGTAACATGGTTTGTGTGATTCCAGGTTGGCTCTCATTTGTAACATGGTTGGTGTGATTCCAGGTTGGCTCCCATTTGTAACATGGTTGGTGTGATTCCAGGTTGGCTCCCATTTGTAACATGGCTGGTGTGATTCCAGGTTGGCTCTCATTTGTAACATGGTTGGTGTGATTCCAGGTTGGCTCCCATTTGTAACATGGCTGGTGCGATTCCAGGTTGGCTCCCATTTGTAACATGGCTGGTGTGATTCCAGGTTGGCTCTCATTTGTAACATGGTTGGTGTGATTCCAGGTTGGCTCCCATTTGTAACATGGTTTGTGTGATTCCAGGTTGGCTCTCATTTGTAACATGGTTTGTGTGATTCCAGGTTGGCTCCCATTTGTAACATGGTTGGTGTGATTCCAGGTTGGCTCTCATTTGTAACATGGCTGGTGTGATTCCAGGTTGGCTCCCATTTGTAACATGGTTTGTGTGATTCCAGGTTGGCTCTCATTTGTAACATGGTTTGTGTGATTCCAGGTTGGCTCTCATTTGTAACATGGTTGGTGTGATTCCAGGTTGGCTCCCATTTGTAACATGGTTGGTGTGATTCCAGGTTGGCTCCCATTTGTAACATGGTTTGTGTGATTCCAGGTTGGCTCTCATTTGTAACATGGCTGGTGCGATTCCAGGTTGGCTCCCATTTGTAACATGGCTGGTGTGATTCCAGGTTGGCTCTCATTTGTAACATGGTTGGTGTGATTCCAGGTTGGCTCCCATTTGTAACATGGTTTGTGTGATTCCAGGTTGGCTCTCATTTGTAACATGGCTGGTGCAATTCCAGGTTGGCTCTCATTTGTAACATGGTTGGTGTGATTCCAGGTTGGCTCCCATTTGTAACATGGCTGGTGTGATTCCAGGTTGGCTCCCATTTGTAACATGGTTGGTGTGATTCCAGGTTGGCTCCCATTTGTAACATGGTTTGTGTGATTCCAGGTTGGCTCTCATTTGTAACATGGCTGGTGCGATTCCAGGTTGGCTCTCATTTGTAACATGGTTGGTGTGATTCCAGGTTGGCTCCCATTTGTAACATGGTTGGTGTGATTCCAGGTTGGCTCCCATTTGTAACATGGTTGGTGTGATTCCAGGTTGGCTCCCATTTGTAACATGGTTTGTGTGATTCCAGGTTGGCTCTCATTTGTAACATGGCTGGTGCGATTCCAGGTTGGCTCTCATTTGTAACATGGTTGGTGTGATTCCAGGTTGGCTCCCATTTGTAACATGGCTGGTGCGATTCCAGGTTGGCTCCCATTTGTAACATGGTTGGTGTGATTCCAGGTTAGCTCCCATTTGTAACATGGCTGGTGTGATTCCAGGTTGGCTCCCATTTGTAACATGGTTGGTGTGATTCCGGGTTAGCTCCCATTTGTAACATGGCTGGTGCGATTCCAGGTTGGCTCCCATTTGTAACATGGTTGGTGTGATTCCAGGTTGGCTCCCATTTGTAACATGGTTGGTGTGATTCCAGGTTGGCTCCCATTTGTAACATGGCTGGTGCGATTCCAGGTTGGCTCTCATTTGTAACATGGTTGGTGTGATTCCAGGTTGGCTCCCATTTGTAACATGGCTGGTGTGATTCCAGGTTGGCTCCCATTTGTAACATGGTTGGTGTGATTCCAGGTTAGCTCCCATTTGTAACATGGCTGGTGTGATTCCAGGTTGGCTCCCATTTGTAACATGGTTGGTGTGATTCCGGGTTAGCTCCCATTTGTAACATGGTTGGTGTGATTCCAGGTTGGCTCTCATTTGTAACATGGTTGGTGTGATTCCAGGTTGGCTCCCATTTGTAACATGGTTGGTGTGATTCCAGGTTGGCTCCCATTTGTAACATGGTTGGTGTGATTCCAGGTTGGCTCCCATTTGTAACATGGTTGGTGTGATTCCAGGTTGGCTCCCATTTGTAACATGGTTGGTGCGATTCCAGGTTGGCTCTCATTTGTAACATGGTTGGTGTGATTCCGTGCTAGCTCCCATTTGTAACATGGCTGGTGTGATTCCAGGTTGGCTCCCATTTGTAACATGGTTGGTGTGATTCCAGGTTGGCTCCCATTTGTAACATGGTTGGTGTGATTCCAGGTTGGCTCCCACTTGTAACATGGTTTGTGTGATTCCAGGTTGGCTCCCACTTGTAACATGGTTTGTGTGATTCCAGGTTGGCTCTCATTTGTAACATGGTTGGTGTGATTCCAGGTTGGCTCCCATTTGTAACATGGCTGGTGTGATTCCAGGTTGGCTCTCATTTGTAACATGGTTGGTGTGATTCCAGGTTGGCTCCCATTTGTAACATGGCTGGTGCGATTCCAGGTTGGCTCCCATTTGTAACATGGCTGGTGTGATTCCAGGTTGGCTCTCATTTGTAACATGGTTGGTGTGATTCCAGGTTGGCTCCCATTTGTAACATGGTTTGTGTGATTCCAGGTTGGCTCTCATTTGTAACATGGTTGGTGTGATTCCAGGTTGGCTCCCATTTGTAACATGGCTGGTGCGATTCCAGGTTGGCTCCCATTTGTAACATGGCTGGTGTGATTCCAGGTTGGCTCTCATTTGTAACATGGTTGGTGTGATTCCAGGTTGGCTCCCATTTGTAACATGGTTTGTGTGATTCCAGGTTGGCTCTCATTTGTAACATGGCTGGTGCGATTCCAGGTTGGCTCTCATTTGTAACATGGTTGGTGTGATTCCAGGTTGGCTCCCATTTGTAACATGGCTGGTGTGATTCCAGGTTGGCTCCCATTTGTAACATGGTTGGTGTGATTCCAGGTTGGCTCCCATTTGTAACATGGTTTGTGTGATTCCAGGTTGGCTCTCATTTGTAACATGGCTGGTGCGATTCCAGGTTGGCTCTCATTTGTAACATGGTTGGTGTGATTCCAGGTTGGCTCCCATTTGTAACATGGTTGGTGTGATTCCAGGTTGGCTCCCATTTGTAACATGGTTGGTGTGATTCCAGGTTGGCTCCCATTTGTAACATGGTTTGTGTGATTCCAGGTTGGCTCTCATTTGTAACATGGCTGGTGCGATTCCAGGTTGGCTCTCATTTGTAACATGGTTGGTGTGATTCCAGGTTGGCTCCCATTTGTAACATGGCTGGTGCGATTCCAGGTTGGCTCCCATTTGTAACATGGTTGGTGTGATTCCAGGTTAGCTCCCATTTGTAACATGGCTGGTGTGATTCCAGGTTGGCTCCCATTTGTAACATGGTTGGTGTGATTCCGGGTTAGCTCCCATTTGTAACATGGCTGGTGCGATTCCAGGTTGGCTCCCATTTGTAACATGGTTGGTGTGATTCCAGGTTGGCTCCCATTTGTAACATGGTTGGTGTGATTCCAGGTTGGCTCCCATTTGTAACATGGCTGGTGCGATTCCAGGTTGGCTCTCATTTGTAACATGGTTGGTGTGATTCCAGGTTGGCTCCCATTTGTAACATGGCTGGTGTGATTCCAGGTTGGCTCCCATTTGTAACATGGTTGGTGTGATTCCAGGTTAGCTCCCATTTGTAACATGGCTGGTGTGATTCCAGGTTGGCTCCCATTTGTAACATGGTTGGTGTGATTCCGGGTTAGCTCCCATTTGTAACATGGTTGGTGTGATTCCAGGTTGGCTCTCATTTGTAACATGGTTGGTGTGATTCCAGGTTGGCTCCCATTTGTAACATGGTTGGTGTGATTCCAGGTTGGCTCCCATTTGTAACATGGTTGGTGTGATTCCAGGTTGGCTCCCATTTGTAACATGGTTGGTGTGATTCCAGGTTGGCTCCCATTTGTAACATGGTTGGTGCGATTCCAGGTTGGCTCTCATTTGTAACATGGTTGGTGTGATTCCGTGTTAGCTCCCATTTGTAACATGGTTGGTGTGATTCCAGGTTGGCTCCCATTTGTAACATGGTTGGTGTGATTCCAGGTTGGCTCTCATTTGTAACATGGCTGGTGCGATTCCAGGTTGGCTCCCATTTGTAACATGGTTGGTGCGATTCCAGGTTGGCTCTCATTTGTAACATGGTTGGTGTGATTCCGTGTTAGCTCCCATTTGTAACATGGTTGGTGTGATTCCAGGTTGGCTCTCATTTGTAACATGGTTGGTGTGATTCCGTGTTAGCTCCCATTTGTAACATTGTTGGTGTGATTCCGGGTTAGCTCCCATTTGTAACATGGTTGGTGTGATTCTAGGTTGGCTCCCATTTGTAACATGGTTGGTGCGATTCCAGGTTGGCTCTCATTTGTAACATGGTTGGTGTGATTCCGTGTTAGCTCCCATTTGTAACATGGTTGGTGTGATTCCGGGTTAGCTCCCATTTGTAACATGGTTGGTGTGATTCTTCCAATCATCAGCAAGGTCATGTAATCCATTATCACAGTTGATGTGAAATATTTCCGTTTCTCCAACAACCTCATCTCAGATGACCAATTTGGTTTCAGACCAGGTCACTCCACCCTGGACATGCTGCTCCTATTCGCCCAACAATGGATGGAAGCTCTTAATGTCAGACATGAGATCAGGGCTGTCTGTCTCTCTGGCCATATCTTGTGCTTTTGATAGTCTGGCATCCTGCCTTATTCTTTCGCATCCAAGGCCAACCCCACACATGGCTCATTGTCTTCCTCTACTCTCTTAGCCAACATGTGGCACTCAACGGAATCCTGTCATCTCCATGTCAAGGCCGGAGTGCCCTCAGACAGTGTTCTGTGCCCAGTTGTGTTTCTGATCTTCATAAATGATCTCTCCGACTCTCTGGAAAATCCTTTTGATCTATTTGCTGCTGACGTAATTTCAATAGAATGTTCTATTTTGAACACTGCAAATCATGAATGGGAACAGGAACCTGCAGTTTAGCAGTACAGTACTTTGGCTTTGAAATTGGCAAATTGTATGGAATCTCATCTGATTGGACATGCGCACAGAGCCAGGTTATTCATTTTTAGTCTATCTGCCTGTCTTACAGTCAAACAAAATTTAAAAGTATTCCAAACAGGAAATGTAGTTTTAAGGATGTCATAAAGGATACAAACAACAGGCACAAATAACTAATGTAACATGTTAAATAAGGTGGTGTAAAAGACCACCAATGGCGGTAAAATTTAGGAAAAAAAAAATAATTCTCTACGTTTAATACTGTTGTTTTGTTTGAATTGAATTATATATTTCAACACTATAGAACACGAAATGTTGAACACCAGAAATATAGATTGTGCTCATAAACTCAAATCAAGAGTTTAAAAGACCCCCACGTCCTTTTTTTCCTCAAGACTGTGCGGGGTAATATGTTAAGAACGCTCTCGTTTTACTTGTATACCAGTGAAGCGTTAACAGCGCTTTTGCATTGAAAATAAAACATGGATGCAGGTGCCATCATCTATCTATAATTCCAGTAATCTCTGTGTGTGTGTATGTCTGTGTGTCTGTGTGTATGTCTGTGTGTCTGTGTGTTTGTCTGTGACCGCTGTTTCTCGACAACCACGGGTCCGATATACTTGAAACTTGCCAGGTATATTGCTGGGGACCTGAGGATGTGCCTTTTCAAGGTTTCATATTAATCGGAGAAGTAGTTACCGAGCTATGGCGATTTCATTACCAAACTCCGCAAGCCGTTCGCTTTGGACCAAACCATTTCATGTAAATAGAGGGGGGGGATTGTCACCGTACTCGCAAGCCGTTCGCTTTGGACCAAACCATTTCATGTAAATAGAGGGGGGGGATTGTCACCGTACTCGCAAGCCGTTCGCTTTGGCTTTGCGAATGGACCAAACCATTTCATGTAAATAGAGGGGGGGGGATATAATTTTAGATATGTATATAGTACGGGCATGCCCTAGTAAATCTAATGTGACTAAGCATTTTAGAATTATTAAAGGGTTCTCGGTCAGCAGAAGTCTTTGATGGGCATTATGAGAGATAAGAATGTTAACGTTGCTTCTCACCCTCACTTCCTACTTTGCAGACCTCATTATGACCCATCGTCTGGTTCTAGTTAGACACGGAGAGGCATCTTGGGGAGCAGAGAACAAATTTTGCAGCTGGGTGGACAAACCACTCACACAAAAAGGTCAGATAACCCCTCTCCATGCTTCATTTCCAAGTTTTCCCCAAAACGAACGTTTCTGAGGCATTCTGATCCCCTCCTGGTTGTTATTTGCCCTCCCAGGAGAGAATGAAGCAAGAGAATGCGGTCAACTTCTTGCAGCTCAGAAACTCTGGCCTGGTGTCGTGTTCACGTCTGTGCTGGGCAGAGCAACCAACACTGCTCGGATTATTCTGGGTGAAATGAAGAAGGTGATTGGAAAAGCGATGCCTCCGATTTTAACATCATGGCGACTGAACGAAAGACACTATGGGAGTCTTATCGGAGTGAATCGTTCTGAGCTGGCAGCTGAACATGGAGAAGAAAAGGTAAGATGGAAAGAAAATGCTTTATAAAGATCTGCCAATTTCATCGGTTCGTCATAAGGGGCCTTGTGCGTCCACGTCTTTCGAACCCTCAGGTACGTTGGTGGCGGCGTGCGTACGATGCCCGCCCCCCACCTATTCCTCGCACGCACCTTCATTTTTCTGAAATATACGAAGACCCGCGATATGCGGACGTAGAACCTTCGCAACTGCCTGTGGCCGAGAGCTTGCGGGACGTGGTCTCCCGGCTCAAGCCTTACTGGGCCGAGACCATGGCCTCGGCTCTGCAGAAATCGAGCATCACGATGGTCGTTGCCCATGGAAATAGCATTCGCGCTCTCCTCAAGTTGATTGAAGGTACAAAGGTTTCGGATGTTGGGAAGTTGTAAGAAAATGGCTTTTTGCACTCCACTGGTAGGCACTTGTTGGGATCGGCTATCCTACTAAATGTTCACTTCTTGAAGGAATTCTCATATTATTTTATCATGGAGTGGTATGATTTTATTTTTCTGTCATTGCAGAAATAGAAGACGATGTCATAGTGGGTGTGTCTATCCCTACTGCCACGCCCCTTTTGTTGACCTTAACCTCTGATCTAAAGCCCATTAACTCGCATCACTTCCTGGGTGACCCAAAAGCAATTCAAGATGCCATTCGCAGGATGGATGAACAGGGCAAAGCTGAACCAGCCCAGTAGTTTGTACGAAACTTTGAGATGCATACACGGAAAGTGGTAATGGCGGTAGGCCGGTGAGAACGTTTCTCCATTCTGTGTGTGAGAAGTCAATTCATCCTTGTTTTGTCTTGTTAACATTTGTGCAGCAGATTATTTTCGTTTACCTGTACTTCACTTGGCAGCTTTCTCTCTGTTAATTTATGAAATAAAAATTGAATCGTGTTCACCCGTGGATCACCCGTGTTTCATTCTCATTTTTGGAATCTCAAATTTCCTACTCTTTCGTGTATTTAAGCATGAAGTGTTTTTTTTGTACCAAAACCTGTTATTACATTCCTTTTGCGGTTTGTGAAGCATTCCAAGGGCTGACGATCCTGGGTTAGAATCCTGACCCAGCTGTAAACTGTCATCCTGGTGTTTAACAGGCGATTCATCCATGTGTGCGCTCCGTCGATAGGAAAGCCGTCAAGCCAGAGGACATGTCTACTACAACTGCTCATTGGTAGGCCTTAAATATCCCACGGGGTCTTTTACAAATTGTGTCCGAGTTATCCTCGGCATCCTGAGCAAATTACAAATTTCTGTCATGTCTGCTAGGAAGGAACTGCAAACCACCCAACCACATGTAACTATCGTATTTGGATTCTGGTGTTCTGCCTCAAGGCAGGTTCAGTGCTGCTGAATCAGTTTCTTGGCAAGGGTTATACTAGGTGGTTTGCCATTGCCTTCCCAGATGTATATCTGAGAAAGGAAAAAGAAAGGTATGGTATGGAAAGGGGTCAATCCCAATAAACCCTTGATATGTTGTTGTAAACAAATAACTACACATAATCAAACTTTATCTACAATTCCCCCTTAAAAGCCGACAAAACTTGAAATAATTTCCCTTCAAATCACAGAACTTGTCCGTCTCTCCATTGAAAAATATTGAAGTTCAAATCCAGAACACAATGAAAATGAAAGACAGAAATATCAAATTTCCATAAGTATGTAGCCCCCCCCCCCCCCCCCCCCCCCACTCCACCCTCCCTCCCTTTGGCATGTCTGTATCAACTTTGCACATCTGCATTTGGGGAGTTTCTCCCATTCTTCCTTGCAGATTTGCTCAAGCTCTGTCAAGTTGGATGGGGAGCGTCAGTGAACAACAATCTTCAAGTATTTCCACAGATTCTCAATGGTATTCAAGTCGGCTTTGCCTGGGCCACTCAAGGACTTTCACATTCTTGTTCTGAAGTCATTCCAGTGTTGATTTGGCTGGATGCTTGGGGTCATTGTCCTGTTCGAATGTAAATATTCACTGCAGTCAAGTTTTTTTACACTCTGAATCAGGTTCTCTTCAATAATTTTCCTGTATTTGGCTCCATTCATTGTTCCCTCCATCCTCAAGTCTCCCAGTCCCTGCCACTGCAAAGCATCCCCATAGCATGATGCTGCCAGCACCATGCTTCACGGTGGGGTTGGTGTTAGATGGGTGATGAGATGTGCTCGGTGTCCACCAGACGTAGCGCTTTGTTTTCAGGCCAGTGTTACGTCTTCGCCTCATCAGACCACAGAATATTTTCCCTCATGCTTTGAGTCTTTCACGTGCCTTTTTGCAAACTCCAGGCATGCTGTCATGTGCCTTTTTCTCAGGAGTGGCTTCCATCTGGCCACTCTCCCATATAGCCAAGATTTGTGAAGTGTTGCAGAGACTGTTGTCCTTCCAGCAAGTTCTCCTAACTCAGCCAAGGAACTCTGTCGTTCTGTCAGTGGTCATTTGATTCTTGGTCACTTCCCTGACCGAGGTCCTTCTTGCCCGGTTGCTCAGTTTGGTCAGACGGCCAGCTCCAGAAAGAGTCTGGGTAGTTCCATTTTTTTTTCCATTTCATAATTATGGAGCTCACTGTGCTATTGGGAGCATTCAACATGATAAATTGTTTTACTGTATATCCTTCCCCAGATCGCTATCTCCGAGTTATACGGACAGTTCCTTGGACTTCATGGTAGAGTTTCTGCTCTGACATTCACCGTCAACTGTGGGACCTTATATAGATAGGTGTTTCCTTCTAAATCATACCCAATCAATTGAATTGGCCACAGGTGGACTCCAACCAAGTTGTAGAAACATCAAAGGAAATTGGATGCACCTGAGCTCAATTTTGAGTGTCAAAGCAAGGGGGTTGAATACTTATTGACTCAAGACATTTAAGCCTTTCATTTTGTGTAAAAAATTCAAAAAACAAACAAACTGACATTATGGGGTATTATGTGTAGAACAGTGACAAAAAAAAAATCTCAATTTAATATATTTTAAATTCAGGCTGTAACAACAAAATGTGAAAAGGCAAAGGGTGTGAATACTTTCTGAAGTTACTGTGTAGCAGGATGTCTCAAAGTAGTGGATGGATTTGGACAAAAACTGGTGGACAGGTTGGGAGTGTGACAAGGATGAATAGATTCGATTTTGTTGACGATCTGGATGCGAGAATTTTGAAGTGATTCTTCAACAATTGAGAGATGGGGCGAAAAACTATTTTTAACATGATATTTCAAAAAGTTACTTTTTTTTTTAATGAAACTTTGTATACTGATACCCAATACTTTGCCTACACACTCACTAGGCCTATTAAAAATACAATCCACAGTTCTAAACAAATATAAATGCAGAGCAAAATACCAAAAAAAAAAAATACACACCATGCACAAATTATTGTAAAATACATGATGTAAAAATACAAGTGTCCCTGCTCTCAAATGTTGTGTTTGTGTCCTTTCCCCTCTCTCCCAATCTTGTCTGCCGCTCCCCTTATTTTTTGTGTTTTATGTGTCGGTTTGACTTTTTGTGTGATTAATGTTAGCTCTTTCACGAGCCTCGATCTTGTATACAAAAAAAAAAGAAAGTATAATACAACATGATGCAAGTTGTTTGTATGCATAAATTATTGGTTATGCCATCTTCCCATTTGCATCTACGGTAAACATTACACAGATTTGCATATGTGGGATGTGGACTCACCAGCACCGTTTGGTATTTCTTCTGTATGGCCTCTCCCTGGTCCAACTCACCACTAGCTAAATCGGAGAAAACATCACATAGCGAGCGTCACCCATCAATAACTGCACTCGCATATCACATCTTCAGGGCTTTAGTTCCAGTCGAATTTGCAAATAGATAAAAACAAATGAAGCTTTTAATAAATCGTGCAAATGATTCGTCACGTTCGCGTAATTTGTCTGCATTCTACATTCGTCGCGCAATTTGCTAGGTTTAAATCTAGTCTTATTTTGCATCATTTTAATCGGAAGTGTGCATTGCATTTTACTGCAGTGGCTGCGATGGAACTTGCGTACGCAGACAAGTGCACAGATCAGTATTGCTCACATATCGCACACACAAACGGAACGGAAAGCAGCAGTACAACTCTCGGCGCTGCGGCTCGGTAGAAGATATAAAAATCCAGTGGACATCGGGAAAATGATCGATTCAAAGAATGGTGCAA
Organism: Myxine glutinosa; assembly: GCF_964187855.1. Taxonomy (NCBI): domain Eukaryota; kingdom Metazoa; phylum Chordata; class Myxini; order Myxiniformes; family Myxinidae; genus Myxine; species Myxine glutinosa. The sequence continues at coordinate 41,052,249 of NC_136273.1, read as the reverse complement.
GAGATAAACACGTAGGATTATGATATGGATTTTTTATGGAAACGTAGGACATGGATTTTCTTTTGGATGTTTGACGAAATAATGATAAAAGGAGATGGCTCCAAAAAAGGAGTGGACAGGGACGGGACAATCACCTGGTATTTTTTTTTAGATTTGGCCTTATATTACACGTGATAGCACTAATAGATACACCTGAGGCCGTTACACTTGCATTAAAATAGGTTTGGGGGAAATCTGAAATTTGAGGGATTACACACCTTGATATCGTAGAATTTGCATTTTGAGGCCTCGGTAGTAGCAAATCCTCCTCATCCCTGCTCACCTCTCCCCCCCTGCTCACCACTCCCACCCCCCCTGCTCCCCTCTTCCCCCCCCTGCTCCCCTCTCCCCCGGCTAACTCTCTCTCCTGTTCTGCTCTCCCCCCTGCCCCCCTTGCTAACTCTCTCTCATGTTCCGCTCCCCCCCCCCCCCCCCGTTGCCTGCTCACCTCTCCCACTGCTGCCTGCTCACCTCTCCCCCCTGCTGCCTGCTCACCTCTCCCCCCTGCTGCCTGCTCACCTCTCCCCCCTGCTGCCTGCTCACCTCTCCCCCCTGCTGCCTGCTCACCTCTCCCCCCTGCTGCCTGCTCACCTCTCCCCCCTGCTGCCTGCTCACCTCTCCCCCCTGCTGCCTGCTCACCTCTCCCCCCTGCTGCCTGCTCACCTCTCCCCCCTGCTGACTGCTCACCTCTCCCCCCTGCTGCCTGCTCACCTCTCCCCCCTGCTGCCTGCTCACCTCTCCCCCTGCTGCCTGCTCACCTCTCCCCCCTGCTGCCTGCTCACCTCTCCCCCCGTCTTTGATACGACTCGACCGGGGTTCAAAGCACTGACCTCCCAGACTCAGAAAGGAGGCTCAAACCAATGCACCACTGGGTCTGGTTAAATTATAATTAAAAATAAAACAATCAAACAAAGCGTCCAACACCTGGGGACCTCAAAAAAAAAAAAAAAAAAAAAAAAAAAAAAAAAACTGGCTGCACCAGAAGTCTTTCACGAGTGCCACCCAGTAACCCCGATAGCACAAATATCACCGTGCTATTACAAAAGACGAGATTAAAACAAACCAAGTAACCTTTAGATATTTTATTTTCCCACATCCCATACATGTTTTTTTTTTTGGTAATCAAACAGACATACAAAATAACGAATATTAATACGATAGCTTTACAAATGAAAGTTCAGCATTTTACAGCAGACAGAAGAAGGATCGGTCAGGATGTATGCTTTGGAGCCATCGTCCACGAAGACGGACGGGTGAGGCAAATGGGCAAAGTGCAATCTTGGTCTCAGTCTCGACGAAGGTTTTTCAGCCTCGTCTCCAGATCCGCGTCAACATCGGCAAGCTCCGCTGCTGCTGTCTCAGACTTCTTCGCTGCACCTTCCTTAAGGGATCCACCGGTTGCGGGCAGCCCTGAATATCACAAAACCACGGGTTAGAGCAGGTATCCCGGTTAATGAACCGCACGTTGTGGTTCGAGGATAAAGTCTTACCTGAGAGTTCATCACTAATGCTGAGCCCCAGCTCATCCAGAACTTGGCTGACAATGGCATCACTGGAAAAAAAAATGTGGTCAAGGGTTGTAGAACTCCAGCACGACAAGCAATGCAAATCAATCCGCGAGGCAGCAGAACATATTTTTTTACCTTCGCACCAGACTTACGGTGTGTACCCTGGTTAGAATAGGTACACCGTATCCCTGCGTGTCGTAAGAGGCGACTAAAAGGGTTGGCGTCAGGAAGGGCATCCGGCCATAAAAGCATTGCCTCAAAAAGAGAACCATGACAATTACAACTACATATGGGCAGGGTACAGCCCGAAGTGGAGATCGGTTTCTGAGGTTTGGGACATGGAATGTAGGGACAATGACAGGGAGATCAGGAGAAGTGGTGGAAGTATTGGTCAGAAGAAGAGTGGACATATGTTGTGTGCAAGAGACGAGATGGAAGGGAAGTGGTGTGAGAATGGTGAAGGGTCGGCAGGGACAGAAATACAAGTTTGTGTGGCAAGGGTGCCCAGAGGGCATGAATGGTGTTGGTGTCCTGTTTTCTGAGGAGTTTGCAGACAGTGTGGTGAGTGTGACCAGTGAGTGATAGGTTGATGATGGTGAAAATGATGATTGGAAAGCTCTTGGTGAACATCATCTCGGGATATGCTCCGCAGGTTGGTCGGAGCGATGAAGAGAAGAACAAGTTCTGGTGTGCGATAGAGAAGCTGATGGAAAACATGAAAGATGAGGAAGTTGTTGTGGTAGGAGGAGACCTAAATGGACATGTGGGAAGGAGTATGGACGGTTTTGAGGGAGTTCATGGGGGTTACGGATATGGTGTGAGAAATGGAGAAGGTGAAAGGATTTTGGAGTTTGCTGATGGAGATGATTTGTTGATTTGTAATACTCAGTTCCAGAAAGGGGATAATAAGCTTGTTACATACACGTCAGGTGGGTCGACGACAACTGTTGACTACCTGATGGTGCGTAGGCGAGATAGGGGGCACCTCCGGGACACAAAGGTGATCCCGGGGGAGGAGGCTGTTTCACAGCACCACTTGGTTGTCTGCGACATAAGGGTGAAAGATGCGAGGAGAGCTCGGCGGGTGAAGTACCAACCGAGAATGAAGGTGTGGAGGTTGAAAGAGGTGACAGTAAGGGAGGCATTAAAAGAGAGGCTGAGTCGGGTCAAGGATGATGTGGTTGAGCTTGAAAGTGGTTGGATGTCAATGAAAGATAGTCTGTTGGAAGCCGTTGGTGAGGTATGTGGATGGACAAAAGGACCACCGAGGCACTCGGAAACATGGTGGTGGAATGATGAAGTTGGAAAGAGGATTGACGAGAAGAGGAAGAAGTTCAAGGAGTGGCAGAAGGCGAAGGGTACGGGAGCAGAAAAAGTAGAGCATGAAAGTTATAAAGCAGCCAAGAGGGCTGCAAAGAAAGAGGTAGCAAAGCCGCAGGAGACATGTAGGAAAATGTTCGGAGAACGCTTAGATTCGGAAGAGGGTCAGAGCGGTATTCAGGATTGCAAAGCAGATAGTGAAAGAGAGGTGTGATGTGATGGGGGTGAGTTGCTTGAAGGATGAAGTGGGACAAATCGTTGTGGACCCAGATGGAATTAAAGGAAGATGGAAAAGATATATGGAAATGCTGTTGAATACAGAGAATGAATGGGATGGCAACATAGAGAGTAACCCAGTTTTCGGACCGGCGGAGAAGATAACTGAGAAGGAAGTTGAGGAAGCGATAAAAGCAATGACATCAAAGTGGACATCTCTCTGGCCATTCTCAGAGAGCCTCCTCAGCGTCGACGAGTCTGGCATTTCACTCAGGCCGACTGGGACGGTCTTCAAGCAGCCATCAATCGTCTGGATTGGTCTCCCATCTCCACTGCCTCTGACATCAATTCTTCCTGGGAATTCTTCCAAAGCAAACTGATCTCTCTCATGCACAGATTTATCCCATCTCGCCTTCAATTGTCTTACCCTTCCTCCCGTCCATGGTACACTGAATCTTGTGGTGAGGCAGTTGCCCTGAAACAACTTGCCTTTGCCTCTTGGAAGGCTAATCCAACTGAAGGAAATCTCAGTTCCTTCCACCAAGCTCGGAACAAGTGTGTGTCTACCCTCAGGAGTGCCAGGAAGCACTATCTCTCCTCACTCAAGAATGAACTCTCAAACCTGTCTCCTTCCTCCAAATCCTGGTGGCGTCTGGTCAAATCCGTTTCTGGTGTTTGTTCCCCCTCCATCCCCTCCCTTACCTCAAATGGCCACACAGTTGACATCGCACGTGACAAAGCCGAATGCCTCAACTCTGTGTTCGCCTCGAAATCCTTAGTCCCAAACCCATCTCTCTCTGTTCCCACCTTTCCCAGTCGAACCCAACTGCTCCTGGACTCTGTGTCCTTCTCTCCTGACAAGGTGGAGGAGTTTTTGTCAAACCTTGACTCTGATTCTGCAACTGGACCAGACGGCATCAGCCCACGGGTCCTAAAATCCTGCTCTGCCGCTCTATCTCACCCTCTCTCTGTTCTTTTCACCCTATCTTTTGCTCAAGGTCATCTGCCAGCATCCTGGAAATCAGCTAACATTACCGCTTTACACAAAAAAGGTGCAAAAACAGATCCTTGCAACTACAGACCAATCAGCCTGCTCCCAATTATCAGCAAAGTCATGGAATCCATCATTGCTTCGGATATGAAATCTTTCCTCTTCTCCAATGGCTTGATCTCTGATCATCAATTTGGTTTCAGACCAGGTCACTCTACTCTGGACATGCTGCTTCTGCTGTCTCAACAATGGATGGAGGTCCTCAATGCCAAACAGGAAATCAGAGCTGTCTCCCTTGACATATCAAGGGCCTTTGATACGGTCTGGCACCCAGCTCTGCTCACCAAACTCTCCTCCTATGGTATCCATGGAAATCTCCATGCATGGCTTGCGGACTTCCTCTCTGGTCGTAGTCAACGTGTGGCCCTGAATGGGTTTCTCTCATCTCCCCTTGCTGTTCAGGCTGGAGTTCCCCAAGGCAGTGTTCTGGGCCCTGTGCTTTTTCTCGTCTTCATCAATGATCTCTCTGACTCTCTTGAAAATCCTCTCTATCTCTTTGCTGATGACTCCACTCTCTGCCGCTCCATTCCTCTTCCCTCAGATCGGCAGTCTGCAGCCTCCTCACTCTCTGAAGACCTGGACAAAATCACAGACTGGTCAAACAAGTGGAACATGTCTTTCAATCCTGCCAAATCTCACTCTCTTACTATGTCTCTCCGAAAAGATCGACTGGACAACCCTCCCATCTACTTTCTCAACAATCCTCTCCAAGAAGTTCTGTCACTCAAGCTTTTGGGTCTCACTATCTGCCATGATCTTTCTTGGGAAAACCACATTTCCAAGCTGGCCTCCAAAGCCAGTCGCCGACTGGGCATCCTCCGTCGTGCGAAGTCCTTCCTCGGCACACCTGAGCTCCTCACCACATACAAGGCTTTCATCCGCAGCTCAATGGAATACTGTTCTCCCCTATGGGCTGGTGCTCCTGCCTCACACCTGGCTCGGCTTCACGCTGTTGAATCCAAAGCTTTCAAAATCATTGGAATCTCCCGCGATGAAGCTATCTCTGAGGGCCTTTCACTCACTCACCGCAGGCAGGTAGGTGGTCTTTCTGTCTTCTACCGACTCCTCTCCGGCCTTGCTCCCCCAGCTCTCTCTGTGCTCTGTCCCCCAAATATTCCTACAGGTCGCACAAGATCTGCCAGCAACCCTCTGATGGTTAAACTGCCGAAATCTCGGCTCTCTGCTCACCTTCACTCTTTCATTCCTCTTTTCTCCCGCCTGTGGAACAAACTCCCACACTCCCTTCAATCCCTCTCCTCCCTCCAGGTCTTTAAAACAGCTGTTCACCACCATCTCTTATCTTCCCCCATCCATAACCTTGATCTTTTCTACCCCCACTAATTCACCCCAGATCCACCTTGTTTGAAATTCCAACTTATTTCCTGGAAATCCTGGCAGTGTCCATATGTTTATACCTCTCCCACCCCCCCCCCCTTCACATGCCTCCCCCCCTTCACATGCCTCCCCCCCTTCACATGCCTCCCCCCCAAAGCCCTCTCCCTCCCACAGATCTCTCCATGTCTCCATGTCTCTCGGTCCCTGCTCTCAAATGTTGTGTTTGTGTCCTTCCCCCTCTCTCCCCATCTTGTCTACCGCTCCCGATGTTATTTGTTTTATGTGTCTGTTTGTCTTTCTGTGTGATTAATGTTCGCTCTTTCACGAGCCTCGATCTTGTATACAAAAAAAAAAAAAAAAAAAAAAAAAAAAAAAAAAAAATGAAGAGTAGAAAAGCGGGAGGGCCGACTGGAGTTGTGGGAGATATGTTGAAGGCAGCAGGAAGTTGGGGTGTGAAGAGAATGACAGAGATCTGTAATCTGGTGGTGAAAGAAGGCCGCATTCCAGTGGATTGGGAACCGAGTACCCTTGTCCCTCTATACAAGGGGAAAGGTGACCCTCTGGAGTGTGGCTCGTACCGAGCGATAAAGTTATTGGAGCATGGAATGAAGGTATTGGAAAGGGTGTTGGAGAGGAGGATAAGGAAGAAGGTGAAGATCGACGAAATGCAGTTTGGATTTATGCCAGGAGGAGGAACGACAGACGCACTCTTTATTGTGAGGCAGTTGCAGGAGAAGTACATGGAGAAGAGGAAGAAGTTGTTTTTTGGGTTTGTTGATCTGGAGAAAGCATTCGATAGGGTTCCACACGAAGTATTGACATGGGCATTGAGGAAGTTAGAAGTGGAGGAATGGTTGATCAGAGTTGTGATGGCAATGTACAATAGAGCGCGCACAGCTGTAAGGACGAAGGACGGGAACAGTGGTGAGTTTGAGGTGAAGGTGGGAGTGCATCAGGGGTCGGTACTAAGTCCACTACTATTTGTAGCTGTGATGGAGGTGCTGGCTCAGACCGTAAAGGAGGGTTTACCGTGGGAGTTGTTGTATGCAGATGATCTGGTGTTGATTGCGGAAAGTATGGATGGACTGAAGGAAAAGATGAACAAGTGGAAGGAAAGTATGGAGACAAAAGGTCTGAAGGTGAATATAGGAAAGACGAAGGTGATGGCAAGTGGTAAAGCATGTGGCGAGGTGGAAAGAACTGGGAAGTGGCCCTGTGCTGTGTGCAGGAAGGGTGTCGGAGTGAACTCCATTCAATGTACAATGTGCGCTGAGTGGGTTCATCAAAAATGTAGTGGTCTGAGAGGGTCATTAACCAGTGTGGCAGCTACATTCAAATGTAAGGTGTGCACAGAGTGAGCTGCAGATGGGGGAAATGTTGAGTTGGATCTTGGAGACGGCGTGAAGCTGGAAGGTGTGAAAACATTTTGCTATCTCGGAGACATGCTGAATGGAGAAGGTGGATCAGACTCGGCAACGGTTGCTTGAGTGAGATGTGCATGGAAGAAGTTTCGGGAACTGAGTGGCGTGCTGATGAGGAGGGGAGTGTCGTTGAAGCTGAAGGGAAAGGTGCATGCTGCATGTGTGAGAAGCGTTATGATTTATGGGAGCGAGACATGGGTCATGAATGTAGAGCAGCAATGATGGCTGGAAAGGGTGGAAATGCGAATGGTTCGGTGGATGTGCGGAATGTCGCTGAGAGAGAGGAAGACAAATGATGAATTGCGAAAGATGATGGGAATAGAGCCTGTGATTGATGCTGTGAAGAGGAACAGGTTGAGATGGTTTGGTCATGTGTTGAGGAAGGATGAAAGTGACTGGTTGAGAAGAGTGATGGAAATAAATGTAGAAGGAAGTAGAGGATGGGGAAGACCGAGAAAGACTTGGCTAAAGATGGTGGAAGAAGAAATGCGGGCAAGGGGGTTAACAATGAGAGATGCAGAAAATAGGGCAAAATGGAGAAGATCGTCATGGGGACCGCAAGGCTAACCCCTGCTCTTGCAGGGAAAATGGCCTTAAAATGCATGTTGTTGTTGTTGTTGCACCAGGACAACAGCACAGGGTCGTAAATTAATGATCGTTTTAAGGCCATTTTCCCCGCTAAAGCGGGGGTTAGCCTTGCGGGCCCCATGACAATCATGGTTCCCTGTTTGAGGCAATGTTTTTATGGCCGGATGCCCTTCCTGACGCCAACCCTTGGTCACGCTCTTACGATGTGCAGGGATACGGTGCACCTATTCTAAACCGGTGTTCACACCGTGATCATTCATCCCAGCAAGCTGGTACTCAATTTGCCGACCTCGGAAGGATGACAGGCTGAGTCAACCCCCTGGCGTTAATTCAGCGATCGACCAGGATTCGAACCCAGGATCCTCGGATCCCAAGCCTGCACCCTGACCGCTAAGCCAACACCAGGCTAAAATAATATCGTAAAATACTTCAATATCACTAACGAATGTATATTGCAAGTGGAACATGTAAATGGTAAAATAAAAACAAACCAACATTGCTGAAAGCAACTGCAACGTAGAAGACTACCGTGAACGATATTAACATGGCCACTAACAACTGTCCCAAAAATAAAATGGCTATGGCAGTAACGCTGAAAGGGGCTGGCAGGATGGCCTAGACCTAGAGGTATGAACACTCGTCTCCAAGCTGTCTAACCTGGCATCGAATCTCGTTATGACATGCGTATAACCTCGAAAATTGCCGAAATACGATGCCGGAGACAGTTTTCAGCCACAAATTCTACAGTGCCCGGCATCATGTCCCTCTATGGTTTGGAGACATAATGCTCAATTACAGACAGGTAGGACATTTATTTTATTTAAACTTTTTCATGATTTTTGTAATAAATCATTTCTTTCCCATAAAGATATATGATCAAAAGGGTTCTTCCCATTTCCCTACCAGTAAATGAAAATGAAAGTAGTCATTGATTGATTAGGATATTATTGCTTTTGGCTTCTTTTGGCTTCCTTCAGAAAATTTCACGATTGTGTCCCTTTAAGGCCGCTTGGGGGAGCTATATTAAAGTTGGTCTTGGTTTGGACTCATTAACATCCATACACATCCACAGAGCAAATACAATATCGTCAAAAATAATAATAATTGTAGAATGAACACAATAATGATCTCGTGTTCATTTTCTGCTGTGAAGTACTTGCCAAAGCTTTGAACAAAATGTAACAAACCCAATCCCGAATCGTGTTATACACATGTAGGATTATATAAACAAGCCAATCACAACTACTCGTGTTATACGCATGTCAGATAATCCAGGCTTTGACTTTTTCTGTTCATACAAACACTCAACTAGAATGGCACTCTTCGACGTCGAAACGTTTATGCCTCCGCCCACATTATTTTATTACATCATTATACATACAGTACTTGCACCAGGTTTCACTTGAATTCCTTCAGCCATTCTTAAGTTGTCGCAGTAACGAAAGAACTTTTACTTAACATGACGTTTGACCTTTAACCTCTTGACCACAAAATCTCAGTTCATGTTTACACCATGACACATACTTGTAACAAGTTTGATTTAAATCCCTTCAGCTATTCTAAGTATCCCATTTTTACCTGATATGACCTCTGACCTCTTCATGCCATAATCAAATCAGTTCATCGATGCATGATATATACTTACAACATGTTTGTTAAAATTCCCATCACTGGTTCAAAAGTTGGCTCGGTAACAATTTTTACTTAACATGACCTCAGACCTCTTGACACCAAAATCTCAGTTCATGCTTACATCATGAAACATACTTGCACTAAGTTTGACTTAGACCCTTCAGTCATTCTTAAGTTATCGCGGTAATGAAATAATTATAACTTAACATGACCTTTGACCTATTGACCCGAAAATCTAATCAGTTCATCTTTGCATCATAATATATAATTATACCAAGTTGGTGAACAACCCATGACTGGGACACAAGTTAGCACGGTAACAGAATTTTTCCCTAACAGGACATCTGACCTTTGACCATTGACCTCTTGACCCCAATATCAAATTATTATATAGAAGGGGCATCCTTCATAACCAGCCTTAGTCAATCATAAGTCTACGACTTATGTTTATTGGTTTGAGGAGATTCCAATTGTGAGCACAAAAAGAAATAAATCCCAACTGACCATTTCAGATTTATGCTCTAAAAACTGGAAGAACACAAATTGGGGATAGGTGGGAGGCAGAGTCAGGAAGCGGTTCCCACCGTTTAAAAGTTAATCCTGGGAATTTCAACGACACATCACACACACACTGGCAATGAGCAAATCCTTGGGAAAGGGTCACGTGTCACTTGGACGAAACGACACAATGTCTGCACAAGCGTGTTGCGATGAGACCACAAACATACCTCTCCTCTTCATCATCTTCATCTCCCATTGCGTCATCAATTGCATCATTCATCATCTCCTCCTTCATCTCCATCACCTCCGATTGCTTTTCAAACTCTGCCATTATCTTTTGAATTTGAGGAAGTTTTAGCTGCAGGTAGAAGGGTATCAAAGGAAGGGGAAGATGTCACAAAAGATGATGGGAGGGTTAGGGTTAAACATGGTGAGGGAAAGGACCAAAAAAAAAAAAAAAACTGATTGAACTTCCAATGCTGACCTGTTTGTTCATGGTTTGCATTGCCTTTGTAACACCCTTCATGGCTTGAGCCATGGAGTTGGTGGATTTCAGGGTCTGGATTTTGAGCGACACGGCCTGGATGTTAGCCCTCATCATGATAAACTTCTTGACGTACCGACGTGTTCTTACAAGGTCTTTGGCCATCACCTTCACCGCATCCTGGGGAACAAGGAAAATTGTAAACACTAAACCGGCCACCCACTGGGTGAAACCCGGAAGAGCTGGGAAAGAGAGGGACAAAAGAGTGGAAGGACTCACAGTTAAACATGATGCAAGTTACGACTCCATGAGACCATTCTGTTCAGATGTCAGAATGGGGCACCGTATTGTGGAGGATAACAAATCTGCCCATCCTGTGTGCAACCATTTTTAGCAGGGACGATGGCCATATAGACCCTGTCAATATATTCTTGTGACATGTCACAGGTCTACAATAGCTTTGCATTGTTGTTGTTGTTGTGGTGCTTGGTGGGGGGGGGGGGGGGGGGGGGAGTCGGCTTTTGAAATGTGCACCCATTAGTCAGACAGCTGCCGGACCACATGCTATGCTATCCGTCACTTGACTCCACCCACCATAGCATCGAAACAAAATTATATGGCTGCCATCTTGGCTTTCTGGTAGACCTAACACATTAGGCCTGTAGGTCTCTGCTGATTATACACTGTCTGGGTTTGTTTCGTCAGATTTACGTTGGCTTTGTTTGTGTCGAGTGTTATTCACGATGAGGGACCCCGAAAAATGTCATCACATGCATAATAATTGTAAGGTATAATCAAGCCTGCCAGAAAAGCACGGTTCCTCAAAGCACAGTGATCAAGCATTATGTTGTGTAATCAAGCATTACTGTAATGCAAATTACTAAAAAAAAAGAAAAAGAATAGCATCATGTAATCTTTGACCAGCTCCATATTGGGGTTAAGCAATCCATGACCATGTGACAAATTAGCTCGTTCTGATATAACCGTGGGAAGGATGACATGGATGAGAGGTGTCGAGCTAATTTCTTAATTGCACATTACACGTGTGTTTCCCAATCACGCTGTTCATCTTTTAAGAGTGCTTTAAATGCACGTTTCTCAACCTTGACCAGATTTTGTCGTAGGTTGTGACCACAGTGCGGTCATTCTTGTTTGGAGGAAGACAAAGCGCAGCAATGATGTTAACGTGATCAATCAATAAGAACGGATTATTACGTGGATGCAAGTCATATCGCTTCATTATGTTATGGATTCGGCCCTAATTATGGTTGTTATTGTTATCATTGTTGGTTCTAGATATTATGCTTATTGTGGCTCAAGGGAAAGGGTTATTGTGGTTAAAAGGTTTAAAAGCGCTCCTGGTAAAATGTGGCCGGAAATCAGATCGTGACCCGGAAGAAAAAGGGAGCGAAGAAGAAGAGGCGTGGGGAGATCGTGAAAAGACGTTTTGGTGGAAGCTCCGGACCGAGCGGTCGAGCGTACAGTGCGAGTGAACTTTGCGTCCTTGAAGAAGTTTGTGCGATAGGTGATATCGCCGGAGTGCTGTGGAGCCTGGGTAGTCGGGTAGCTGTATTGAGGTTCCGGAGTATCCTTGCCTCAAAGCCCCGGCTCGAGTGAAAGCCGTCCGCCATTTCGCCATGTGCGCTACCTTCAGTGAAAAGGTTTTTGTCGCGTCGGCCGGGCATCATTCCCCGGTGGGTGGCCGGGGACGGCTGTGCCGGAAAGTGGCTTTTGGAGGATTATAAGGAGACTCGCTGATTGAACCGCAAACGTGTATGTTGGAGCGCGTCTTTGGGAGGGTTTCCATTCCACCGCTATTTTGCGGGGTGTTGGACCACGTGACCTCTGGGTTGCTTCGATCGTCCACGCCTCAATTGATTTTGATCGGACATTGATCCAACGATCGCTGGAGCGAATCGACTTCGCCTTGGAGGGGTACAGAGACATTGGGGGAGTGCTGTGAGTGTGGGTAAAGGACTAGATAAGGTGGTACCATCTTCAGATAGGGATTGTAGGGTGAATTGCTATTATTATTTGTGTCGTGATTCCGGTGTGATTTATAATATATTATTGTTTGTTCATAACCCTTGGTGTGGTTTCATTATTGATTTGATTGTTTCATTTGATGGTTTCATTGAGGGTTTCATTATTGATTAATTTCAACCAAGGATAACATATCTTTCTGCCGTGGACCCTCTCGGGGTTCAGAGGTTTACCGAGACCAGGGGATAGGGGAGGACCCCATAACATATGTGTGAATGGATGGTTAATCCATATGTGTTAATGTTATGCAAGAGCTGAAAAACACCAGCCTGTCTTCAGATTCATTTTAACAGCTTAAAACATCAGAGGGACAGCACACACAATGATGAATCACCCTACCTGTGTAACATCAGGATAACAGTTTTATATATATATATATTGTTACGGTTTTCGCGCGACCCTCCTGCACTTACCAAGGGGAGATTAAGCCCCTTGTTCATTTTGGGTCGTCGCAACCACGAGACTTTGTCGCCACTCCCGGGCAGACGCAGGACAGGGTTTCGGGACAATTCTCGCACGTACCTAAATACCTACGCCGCTGCGAAAGCGGGGATCAAGTCTCACACGAGCCACGCGTAATTTGAGTACGTCCGAGCGGATGACGTACCACGTGGTCCGTGCAGTTATCTTGTATTGGAACCCGATTGGAGCGATAATTATTCGTACCACGCTAAGTCAATGACGGAAAACACAAAAGCGGTAGAATCAAAGGAATAACACGATTTAATTATTATTTACAATGATTCGGTAGAAAGCAGAGACACAGGGCAGTCTTATACAGTCTTAGCTTATTCCCCAGACACGGGCTCGTTCACACTCACAGGGGGAATGATAGAAGGAAATGTTCATGCGCTGAACGTGCCGGCTCCGTTGTTCAGGAACAGCTCGCCCGGCGTGGCCCTCTGCTGGTCACAGCACGTCCCTCGATGAAGGCAGGCAGGCAGGCGGGAGGGATCCTTGCGGCACGTATCTCGAACAAAGGCAGGCTGGCGAATATGCGCGTCTTTCGCCCGGCTCGGCGGTTTCTCACAGCGCGATTAATCAACGGCGCGCTTTCACTCGCGTAACTCAATATAGTCCTTGAGCCAACCGGCCATTTTTTGAAGTGAATGCTCCGGGGGGGGAGTAATTCTCATTATGATTTTCCATTAGACCAATGTCTCAAGTGTCAGAAAAGGTGTGATGGACATCTGAGAACGGTAGCTTAGTGCCCGGATGGACGCCATCTTTGAAACCACCCAGCTCGAAAATGCCCATTTGGTGGGGTACATTGTTGCACGTGTATCTGGACTTCTATACTAGCTATCGATGTGCGGTTGACGACTAAATATACGTCCGATGTGTACCGTCTAAATAAAAAATAATATGAAGCATTTTGTTTTAGATTAATTATTATAAAAATCAATTATCGAAAAAAAATCATATATTTTTCAATATTTTATTATTAGACTTGTACTTTTTTTAGTGAAACAACACTGGTATGATTTTCCAAATTATGCATTGTGCTACACCGTTTATCTGTCTATAAAAATAACTCAAAAACTAAAACACATCATCCACCACGAGTGTACACAAAAAATATATGAAAAGGCATGCACTTTCCACAAACCGAAACTATGTCAGTTGGAATTTCCCGCCGATAATCAACCCACAGAACCCAGTGCCGAAAGTGACGTCAGTCTATTCTATATCTATATTCTATATCTCAGTCTGAGATTTGTTTCGGTGACCTGATTAATTTCTGAGGGGGGGGGGGGGGGGGTGGGTGGCTTAAGAACTAAAAGTGAACATGTTAGATGGCACCACATACAACTCTATTATAGAGTTGTATTGTGGCGCCATCTAACATGTTCACTGACTTGGATGAGTATGTCTATGTAAGCTGGCGAGCTTTTCGGATATCGGAGTAATCTAACGTCAGTCTTTTTGTTCTTTCAGCTGAGATGGCCGGTGTCGAGGCGAAACGGGCGAAGATTGAACCTGAGTCCGGAACGTGCATCCTGTGCAGCAAGAAGTCGCCACTCTCTGAACTAAGCAAGGCAGCGGGCAACAGTTCTTGGAAGACATTGTGTGACGCAGCCGCAGTTAGAAACTTTTATCCAATTCTAAAGCTAGTCCAAGAAGGTGCAGTTGAACTTCCTAATATTCCAATATTATACCATAGGGCTTGTAAATCAGACTTCACTCACAAAAACCACCTAGCTACTTTGACCAATGCAGCTAGAAGTTCTTCAGTTGATACTGGCGATGCGGTGCGACGGCGATCATCACGGGAAGAGACAGGATCAACTTCAACGGTCTACGATGATAAATGCATTTTTTGCCAGCGTGCTTCAAAATTCATAAAAGGCAGTCGTACCCGTGAAACAGTTGTCTTGGCTGTTGAACTTCGAGCAGATAAGACAATAAGAGATGCTGCGACAGCTCGCAATGATGAGAGAGTTTTGGCATTGACTACACGAGATATGGTTGCAGCTGAGGCTCACTACCACTTCTCCTGCTATAGAAACTACACACGGCCCCAAAAACCTCAAGTAGAAACTGACATTGAAGATAATATCGAGAAAAAAGAAATGATACGATGTATATTCAATTTCATTCGCACTGACTTGTTCTTGAACCCGAGGATTGTTCCAATAGTTGATGTTGCAACAGATATCCTGTCTTCAGATACATTTTCAGTTGATGTTCGTGACTCCATCAAGAAGAATCTGCAGCGCACATTACAAAGAGAGTTTGGAGAATCGCTCATCTTCTTCAATGTGAAACACCGTGTATACTTGATGCCCGATAATCTGACAAAGCGAGAGATTGCTGCAGAGTGCGTAAACCTGAAAGCAGAAGTGAAAGCATTTGAACGAACGGACGGTGAAAGTAACATTGTGCGTGCAGCTACTTCACTGCGACACCAGATCAAAGATGCTCATTACAATGAACGTTGGCCGCCTCAGCCAGCAGAACTCACTTCAGATTACGTGAAGATACCAGATTCTCTTCGTGTATTTCTGCATACTTTGATTTGCGGGAGTGGGGGTAGCTCTGCGCGTGCCGACACACTGGTATGGTCGATGGCTCAAGATATCATCAATGCTGTACACCGGGGTAC
The DNA here is from genome assembly GCF_964187855.1 of Myxine glutinosa. Classification (NCBI taxonomy): domain Eukaryota; kingdom Metazoa; phylum Chordata; class Myxini; order Myxiniformes; family Myxinidae; genus Myxine; species Myxine glutinosa. The sequence goes on along the minus strand of NC_136273.1, from coordinate 41,037,005 downwards.
CATCAGAACATCGAAGCATGTCCTACTTCCGTGGGTCATGAAAACGCTCACCGGTAATACAGAGGTCATCAGAATATTGAATCGACTCGGGCACGGATGTTCGTACACAGTTCTGGAAGAAATCGAGACAGCGCTATGCATAGACAAATTAGCAAGTGTGGAGAAAGATACAGTACCACTTCCGTCACATGTGCACCCTTCGGTCCCGACTGTATTAGCATTCGATAACATCGACAGGCTAGAGGAATCGCTGAGTGGTGGCGGAACATCGCATCGCGTCAACGGTATCATCGTCCAACCGAAGTCGCAGTCGTGTTTGCCGCCCCAACCTCCATCGGCAGTATCCAAAGCAGATAAGAAGCGATCTATCCCGTCATCCAGCGATTTAGTTCCAATATACAGCGGTGGGAAACGAGAGGGCCCACCTGCAATCAAGCCTGCAGATCTTTCTGACACTCTTGCAGGCGCAACATCCCTTGCGCAGCGCCGAAATCACGTATGGATTATGACTCGCATGCTGGAACCATGCGACCAGACAATCAGTTCGTGGACTGGTTTCAACATCATGACTAGAGATCGTGTTCAGGTGACGGAAGATGTAGTTGGCTACCTGCCGACTATAAACGCGCCTGCCACAGATATGGCAACAGTGCAAGAAATCCTCAGAGAAGCTCTGAACATCATGTCATCACTTCAGCTTGAGCGTATACCTTGAGTGGTGCTAGACCAGGCACTATTTGCTAAGGCGACCGAAATAGCATGGAAAGATGTCGATCGATATGGAAGAATCGTGCTCATGATGGGGAACTTCCATACCATCTGTAACTTCATGTCGAGCATTGGGAAAATGTTTGGAGATGCAGGCCTTCGGGATGTAGCTGTTGAGTCAGGAGTAATCGCTGAAGGTTCCATCAACAGGGTTCTGGAAGGCAAGCAATACAACCGTGTTGTGCGACTCCACAAGTTGATGTACGAGGCACTAATGCGCATCATTTGGAAGGGCTTCCAGGTGTGGATAGAAAGCAATCATCCTGACAAGGAACCCCAGATTCGAAGCACTGACCTCAAAATTCGCAGCATCAAGGAGGATGTTTGCCACGAGACTCTCGCTGCTGCTCTCGATGATGATTCATGTGTACAGAGCTTTGACATGTTCGCGAAATACCTACATTTTCTGCGAACCAAACATGGAGACCTGGCTCGCTTCTGGATGATGTATATTGATATGGTAGAGACCCTGCTGGGGTTGATTCATGCGGATAGAGAAGGCGACTGGATGCTTCACTTGGCTTGTGTCAGAAGAGTGATCCCTTGGTGTTTCGCAATGAACAAGGTGAACTATGCTAGATATCTACCAGTGTACTATGCACAGATGACGCAACTCCACGAAACATGCCCCGAGTTGTACAGGCATTTCAATCAAGGCTACTTCTCCGTACAGCTTAGACCAGGGAATCCATTTGCCAGAATCGCTGTTGATCAGACAACAGAAGAAACAGTAAACAAAGATACGCAAACAGCTGGAGGAACACGAGGTTTTAGTCTTCGACAAGGGGCTGTGTCACGATACTATCTAACTGCAGAAAATCGGGCTACTGCACTGAGGCAACTACGAGAAACTATCCTTGTGAATGGCAGCGACATCTCACGCCAAGCACCCTGACTTGTCTACTTCTCGCATCAAACGTGATGAGTCTGGCGTCACAGCTATCTGTGATCTACTGGAAAATGACTGGACCAATCCATTCGCCGATGATCCGTCATGTCTTCTCAGTATATCTACCGGAGCGGCTGCGAGGGAGGACGTTTCTAATGACCTACTCAACACCCTGCAAAAGGGGGAAGCGGCGTATCAAAGCTTCCAGAAACGTCTTGAAGAGGGAACAGGCTTTCATGACACATTGAACAAGCTAAACTTGAAGACCTTTGGTAAGATCAAGCAGAAAGTTGTGAAGGGCACAAACAAGGAGATCGTCCTGAGAGCTGACAGACAACTGTTTGCCACCATGATACTCATCGCCAAGACAAGGAACCTCGACATGCAACTTGTCCTTTGTCACCCACTAGGGCCGTTACCATGGTCTTTGGCAAACGTTGATGGGTCAATGAAAAAAACGAACAAAGCTGCACTTGCGAAACACATGGAAGGTCTTGTGGAACCAGCCGAGAACGTTGACAAGCGAAGTGCAACAATAATTGATGCGATGGCTCTCATACAAAAGATGCATGGCGAGAACGACACGTTCGAAGAACTATCTGACCGCATCCTTGCTGCAGCGCTTCACGCTGGTCAAGGCAGTGAGCGCATCGATGTTGTCTTTGACACATACACAGAAGAATCCATCAAAGCAGCTGAGCGTGTGAACCGCGGTTCAAATGAAGGCATCAGTTTCAGCGAGATCAGACCCGCACACAAAATCATGAACTGGCGGCGTCTCCTTGCTTGCAGCCAGACAAAGGAGAAACTGGTTGTGTTTCTGGCGGAGTCGTGGAAACATGAAACAAATCGCGAAAAGCTAGGCAACAGAACACTGTATGTCACCTGTGGTGAAAAATGTCTGGTACTGACCCGCGATAGGTGGAAGTTGGTGCAAGCACTCGAATGTAGCCACGAGGAAGCAGACACGCGTATGTTTCTCCACGCAAAGCACGCCGCTACCCACTACAAGACGATCATCTTAGTGGCAGATGACACCGACGTTCTGATCATCAGTCTTCATCTCAGCAGAACCATCGATAGTCAGCTCTTCATCAGACGAGGAACAAAGGTTCGAGTCAGAATGATCGACGTTGGAAAGTTGGCTGCGGTATTGGGGTCTGGAGTTTGCAGTGCATTGCCAGGGCTTCATGCATGGAGCGGGTGTGACACTGTGAGTGCTCTGGCTAGCCAAGGAAAGATAAAGGCTTTGAAGCTTGTGCAAGCGAATGAGCTGTATCTTCAAGCATTCACAGATCTGGGATCTTCGTGGAATGTACCAACAGACGTCTTCAATAGCATTCAGGCCTTCACGTGTCAGCTGTACGCCAAGAACACGAAGATCGTCGGTGTTAATTCGCTCCGTTATCACATGTTCTGTGCAAAGAAGGGCCAGATCGAATCTGGACAATTGCCGCCTTGTGAAGACTCCTTGATGCAGCATACGCTTAGGGCCAACTATCAGGCGGCTATCTGGCGACGCAGCCTTGAAAACCTACCAGACGTCCCAACACCATCAGCAGGACATGGTTGGGAACTCGATGATGGCGGTTCGCTCACAATCCGATGGATGGCGGGTCTACCAGCTCCAGATGTCGTCTTGAATCTCATCTCATGCACATGCAGAAGGACGTGTCGACCGTCAGATTGCTCCTGCATACTGAATGGGTTGAAGTGCACTGTTGATGTAAGCTGCAGTAAGTTGCAGGGATGCTCCAACATGGTGCAGGATGATGCTATCGTGGCTCAGGATGCCAATGACTCTGATGGCGACTCTGATGATTAACTTTGTGTGCACTGTATATTGTATAGCATATGTTGTTCTCTATTATAATGCAGGCCAAATTGCCTGAAAATCTTTATAGACAGATAAACGGTTTAGCAAAATGTATAATTTGGAAGATCATACCGGTGTTATTTGACTAAAACATGACATGTTCAATGATACCTCCGCTTGCTTATTAGGAATATACATCGTATGGTGTTAAAATCAGCTCCATACGTCTTTCCAAACTCTAGTAATGAATTAATTAATATAATTGGCGGCCATTTTGAAATCCAAGATGGCCACCAAAGTGCAGATTTCCTATGTAACAATTTCCGCCTGCTTATTAGATATCGTATGGTGTTAAAATCCTCTCCGTACGACATTCCTAACTTGCGTTATCGTCAGAATAGATAATGCCAGCGGCGGCCTAAGTCATTTTATGCCTCTTTACATTTATTTGTTGTAAACTCGTGGTGGATGATGTTTTAGTTTTTGAGTTATTTTTATAGACAGATAAACGGTGTAGCACAATGCATAATTTGGAAAATCATACCAGTGTTGTTTCACTAAAAAAAGTACAAGTCTAATAATAAAATATTGAAAAATATATGATTTTTTTTCGATAATTGATTTTTATAATAATTAATCTAAAACAAAATGCTTCATATTATTTTTTATTTAGACGGTACACATCGGACGTATATTTAGTCGTCAACCGCACATCGATAGCTAGTATAGAAGTCCAGATACACGTGCAACAATGTACCCCACCAAATGGGCATTTTCGAGCTGGGTGGTTTCAAAGATGGCGTCCATCCGGGCACTAAGCTACCGTTCTCAGATGTCCATCACACCTTTTCTGACACTTGAGACATTGGTCTAATGGAAAATCATAATGAGAATTACTCCCCCCGCCGGAGCATTACTTTTGGTCTGGCTCAAGGACTAATATGGGATTTGCCTCAAGCTCAACCGAGCGTTCAACTTGTTCAAGCGCCTCTCCCCTCAAAACTGCTTGACATGTTTCAACGCACCTCTCCTCAGAACTGAGGTGGGGGCTTTTCGCAAAGTGTTATATTGCCACGCCCTTAGCCCGCATCGAATGTTCCAAACCACGCCTTTGCCACAGTCGTAAGCCACTCCCTTCGAGCCCTGATTGGCGGCTCGTGCTTACCGTCACTCCTTCCCCGCCTTCCTTCGCCCTTGATCGACGTGTCCAGGCCTGCCTCGTGGCATTTCGCGCCAAAGCCAAAGTATCGAGGCGGCATAAAGCATTGGAGGGAAACCTAACTCTCATTATTCTACTCAACGCAAAACTAACACAGGAAAAGGACTATGCTTACATTTACTAAGAAATAACTGAACTATCGCGAGGCTACGTGTTGTAGTGTGACTAAACTATGAGGGGGAAATTAACTTTTATTGGTAAAAACACAAAACTGCAACAATATATATATAAAAGGTTTCATTAAAAAAAAATTTTTAATGTACGTGCAATTGCATTTTTTGGCATTTGACCTTTTGACCCTGCCCCAAGTGCGCTGGGGGCAGGGCCAAAAAAGGATACTGCTTTCACACCTTTTTGCCATGTGGTGATCATAACTTCAAAGTTTGGTGAATTTCTGAACAACTGTTTAAGAGGAGATATCATGATGGACAGACAGACTGAGCCGATTATTATATCCGAATCTGGATTTGTATTCCCCTCCCTCCCCTCTCGCTTTTTACCTGGACAAACATTCTAAACCAGGCACCTGGAATAAATTCCGACGAGATAAAGTAGTCATGCCTACTTGAAAAAGAGTGGTAGAATTACCATGCTCCATAAAGGTCATGATGGGCAAAACTAGTACACGACATGGAATTTTGAGATCTAGAGACACCAAAGTTGATATGTGCGTACATATTTTGTGATAATGTACAACAACTGAAAGAGAAGAACACAAAAGGTTGATAAGGGATCTGAAGGAGAGACACGTAAAAGGAGAAGACAATTTGATTATCCAAAATGGGAGGAAAATACAGTGGAATTTTCACCTGAGTGAAAAGTCTGAGTAAAGGACACAGAAAGATCGACACAGGTAGCAACACGCTTGGAAGAATCAACAATGGATACTGCACAACAAAAAGCACCACGATACACACACAGGGACTATACTATAGCAATGCGCATCAAGATGATCGTGCTGTTGTACAAAAAAGAAGCACAAAGAGGCCTTTATTTGTTTCATGTACGTGAATTGTGACTGATGAAACAAAGGACAAACTAGAACGGCACTCAGTAGAGAGCATACCTCCGCCAGGTGAACAGTTTACGTTTTGTATCCCAGAAACACATTTAATCAAAATCATCCAACCACTACTTTTTGAGATATCCTGCTATGTATCGTTTTTGGCCCTATCTCCCAATGGTGAAGAATCACGTAGAAAACTCTAGTAGCCGGATCAGAATCCGGATCTTCACCAAAATCTAATCATTTCGTCCTTGTCACATACGCTAATCTCTGCCAAATTTCGTCCGAATCCGTCCCCAACTTTGAGATATTTTGTTCACAAACGGACAGACAAACGGACAGACAGACAGACGAGGGTGAAGACAGAACCTCCCATCCACCTTTGGTGGCGGAGGTAATAAGTAATGCTTAATGTCTCATCCTGGGCAACAATACCATCCACGAGTGGTTCCGTGTGAAGTCCGGGGTTAGGTAAGGGGAGCAATATGTCTCAAATTCTATTTATCGTCACCATCGATTGGGTCATGAGAAAAACCACATCAGACGAGCCCCAAGCAATTCATTGGACTTCACTTTCTCATTTAGAAGACTTGGATTTTGCCGATGACCTTGCTGATATTTCCACAAGTCATACTGAATTCCAAGAGAAAACTGATATATTGGACAGCTGAGCTAAACAGACGGCTCTTAATACCAGTACAACCAAGGCCCCCCGCCCGCCATCCTTTTTAAACACCAACCTTTCAGTTTCCAAAAGGCACTCCATGGAATTGGTCACAAAGAGGACGATTATCGCAGCGGTACGGCAGGGGCTGATAGAACAATACTTCGACAATTGAAAAATGTTTGTACATTGCGAAACACGCTTTGAGCAGCGGCACGGTGACTTGGATAACATTTTCACTCTTTTATGACATCCAGAATATTTTGCTTGTTGTTTCGCACTCGTATGTCTCTTTCATACGTCTGACAGCATGGTCTTGAGGCAAGTACACTCCTCTAAGGTCTAAGCTGTCGAGCCTGGGTTTGAATCCCGACCCAGCTATAAAATGTCAGTTCGGTGTTTCACAGGTAGATCGATTCACCAATGTGTGTGCCGTCCCTCGGATGGACGTTAAACAGAGGGTCTCGTCTGCCAGCATGGGTTGGTGGACGTTAAAGATCCCATGGTGTCCTTCGCAAAGAGTAGGCGGGTATCATGGACAAATTCGAAAATCCTGCCCAAAGTGGGCGAATGTCAGGCCTGGCAAGCTCGCCGGCTGACGCCACAAGGTGGGATAACAGTGGCCTTTAAGGAAGAAGAAGAAGAATTTCACTTTCATAATTCCACCCCTTCACCATTTCCAGAAAGTTTCCAAACATTTACTACACATTTTTCACTGTGTGACGTCATGACTAGCTTACTTCCGCGTTGACCGCCAATAACCTGGTCCCCCTCAGTTATTTTATCTCCATGTACACATCACACATGACGTCATGCACGACCCCCTCAGGGAGCAGCAGCAGCAGCAGCAGCAAGAGGCGCGAATGGAAGACGTTCAGATGCTAGCTCTTCTCACCATTTGCCCTTGCTTGGCCATCTTCTTAATATCGGCGATGATCTTCTTCTCCTGCTGCTCCAGCTTGCTCTTCTCCCTGTCCATCTCCCTCATGGCGCGGGTCAGGGCGCGCTGGTTCTGCCTCAGCAGCTCCTCGGGGGTCTTTCTCTTACCAAAGATGAAATCCATGTCCGCGATTCCGGGTCGAGGCAAATATCGGGAACCTGGCGAAAGAAAAAAAGACCACCATATGTTGACAACCATTGTACAAGCTTGTTGACCGTAATAGGTAATGGCCTCCTCCAGACTCCAACCCCAAGCCAAGGTTGAAGTTCGGTGCAAGGGATTTAGGTACTATTAATATAATTATTATAAACAGATCTGTGACGTCGCGTAAACTCAAAACAAACTTTTACCACAGTGTTCTCTTCCATAGAGATAACCGTAATGACGTCATATTCAATGGATATTCACAAAATTATAAACTATCAAATAATCTTTACTAATTTTCGCCATTAGGACAAACGACACCACACCTTACCTCACAGCCTCTTTCGCCGTGATGACGTGTCCGTGACCGGTGACGTCTTGTTTTTGTCGGCATTTGTTTTTAGCTCTTCCGTTTTTGGGAGACGACACAGAGCAATGAATACGCACAAAACAAATAATTAAAAATAAATAATTCGTCAAATTATCATTAAAAACCAGCACAAATCTCCGTACTGCCTTATACAGCAATTCTGTAGATAAAATTATTTCAGTGACCAGGGAAAATAGTAATGGTCAACGCCGAACTTCTTATATACACCTTAATATCAGCAAATACAACAACAAGTGCCCCATGCGTTCCCAAATCATGGCGCTTTGTGTAGACATGTGTTTAAGGCGGATAATGCGGAGAAGATGATATTTCAAAGTACAGTGTCCTGGTCGGGAACAGTTCGTACAGTACCTCCCGTTGTCTCCAAGATTCGGTGATGAAGAACCTACGTCATCGATTTATGGGGTGTCAAAACATCTAGGCGGTGTATAAACAAACCACTGTAATTGGTACTGTAAAAAAATTATTCTTCTAGTCTCCTTTGTCTGACACGTTAATTTCGTTTCACTTCTGGTGGGCTGATTCTCATTAACTCTTCGTCTTATGTCGCGTTTCATTTGAAACAAAAACACATCACCAACAACAGCAGCAACATGATTGCGGCCATGGTCGGTCCGTGGGTACTTTTGAGCCTATGGTTGTGGTTGTCCGCGGAGGTTTGCGGCTCGATGTCTCGGAAGGCGAGTTTTGTCTGGACCCATCGTCCGATGTTATGTTATGTTATGTGGATGGTTCTATTCATGCTTGAAAGCAATTATATTGCTCCATGTTTGTCTTTCTGCCTGCACTTCCCGTAGCCAGGAGAGGAAACGGACAGTGGCGGTTTGAGTCTGAGCCTTGAGCATTCATTTGAGCTCGGTAAGTGCAAGGATTGACAATGAACTCGGACCCAGGAGGAGGCCCACATTCATTACAGGACATTCAGGACCTGGCTACCCAGGAAGAGGACATGAACACCACATTCATTCATTCAATCGAACATTCCATTTTCTGAGTTCTTCAGAAAAACTCATTCTTCCACCTTCATGTCTTCTCTAGATTCCGTTGACTCAGCATATTCAAAAAAAAAAAAAAAATTCCGCTGACTTTGTACGGTTTAAGTAGGTTGTTCGGGGTGCCGGTGATAACTCGCCTGCTCTTCACGAAGGACACCGTAGGGTTTTTAACGCCCACCAACTAATTCCTGTAGACGGAACGTCCAGTCTAACGTCCATCCGAGTGACGTGACACATAGTGATGCCCCGCCCTACATGTGCAACACAGTTTATAGCTGGGTCAGCATTCAAATCCAGGCCAAACAGCTCAGAGTCGAGTCCGCATTAACAAAGTCCCCATGGTGCTCTTCGCGAAGAGTGGACGAGCCATCGCCGGCACCCTGAACAAATTCCTTCTTTAACTACCGTTGGGAAGGCAACGGCAAACCACCCAGTATAACACTTGAGGAAGCTACTGCTGTGGCACTAACACTGTGACAGAGCTTGGTACATCAGAGAGAGATCCTTTCTCAACCAGGAGTTAACACTTATTTGAATAATTTAATTATTACCTACACCACCAAAGGTGGATGGAGGTCATGTTTTCTCCCGTCTGTCTGTTTGTGAACAAAATTTCTCAAAACGTTATGGACGGATTCGGACGAAATAGGTTGTGTGTGTGAAAAGGACTAATCGTTTCAATTTTTGTGAACATCTGAATATGGATTCGGCTACAATAATTATTTAATTTTTAAGTGATTCTTCACCATTGAGAGATCGGGTGAAAAGCGATATATAACATGATATTTAAACAAAGTTATGGACGAGTTATGAATATACTCGGTGGATGAGTTGGTTTGGTGACAAGAACAAGCCGATTAGATTTTGGTTCAGGTCCGAATCCAGATCCGGCCTATCAGTGGGATAGAAAACGTAAACTGTTCACAAGGTGGAGGTACGCTCTCTACTGAGTGCCGTTCTAGTTTTACCTTTTGTTTTTGCAATGGTTGATTTTTTTAAAACATTTTTTTTTTTTTGTCACCATCTATAAAGGTAGAAAAGGCAGACCGCTCGTTTGTTTCAACAGTCGCTTAGAGGTAGCAGACTTGTCTTTCAGTTGTGTAATTTTGGTTCGATTCCGAAACATACTATAAACTGTCAAATTGGTCCTTCGCAGGGCATTGCATCACAAAGCGTGCCGTCTCCGAATGGACGTTAAACCGGGTGTCCCATCTGCTCACATTAATAAATCCCATAGAGCCAGTGTATTTTATACAGTATGTGAGTTATCGCGCACACCCTGAACAAATTCCACATTCCTCTAAGCTGTAGGGGGCGCAGCCGTGCTCCCTGACATGATTGCCAGACTCGTGCTGCTCACGAATAAATAATCGTTTGCTTTAACTCTCCACCTCCTGTCTAGACAGTGCCACTTGCCACATTGTCCTCGCATTGCAAGACAACACCAGCATCTTTGATGATCATGAAAATAAAAGTCGTCACATTTTCATTTCAGAGGAAGCTGGTGATTATAAACAGGAATTTTTATGCCTCCACTCTTCGGGGTGTCCGTCCCATGCATCGGTGATAGGTTTTTGTTACCGTGATAACTTAAGAACAGCTGGAGGTATCTAAGTCAAACTTGGTACAAGTGTGTATAATGATGTAAAGATGAATTGATTGGATTATGGGTCAAGAGGTCAGAGATTCTGTTCAGGAAAAATTATCTTGCTGTGCTAACTCATGAACCAGTGATGGAATTTTGACCAAACTCGGTACAAGTATATATTATGATGTAAAGATGAACAGATTATATTTCAGCATCAAAGGTCGTGCCAGGAAAACTGTGATACTTGAGAAGAGCTGAAGGGATATAGTATGTATAATGATGTAATAATATGTTGGCGGAGGCATATCGGTCGACGTTGGAGTGCCGTTCTAGTTTTGTATACGTCAGCCCCATCCCTTTTCCCCGAAATCCCAATGTACTCCCCTCTGTGATCCGCAATATATCTTTGTTATCACCTTGCCAGATTCTGCCGTACATTTCTACCAGCGTGGTATCTTGAGCTGGAAACCCCAAAAGGATGGCCTTGTGACATTGTCTCAGGGTGGTTTGTCGGAAGATGAGAGGAACAGACTTCGGGTGAGATTGGCACGTCGTCCTAATTTAACCGTGATCGGGTAACAGGCTCGCTGCGTTTGGAGAATCTATTCCAAACTATGTTTCTGCCCCTGCATTGTACCTGTGCCCAGGAGATTTCAGAAGCTGGAGGGTTGTATCGGATTCGTGTACCACGGCCTGGTTCTGAATCGACGTTTATATCATCCTTCGTACTTGCGGTAGTGTTCAAATCCGAGCACGGCTACCCTCGACTTGTCTCGGAAGTCCCTTGACCTGATTCCTTGAGTATCACATTCGCATTTAAATGTGGATGACCCACCTGACAATGTCCATTTCTATTAGGCTAAGAAAAGGTTGAATGGGAGAGGGCTGGGTGGTCAATGAGGAAAAACATTTTATTTAATTTTAATTATATTCTGGATTCACTTTGTAAGATTTGAGTGGTAGAGTCTATAGCAGGAGGTTGTGAAAAAAGCAACTGATACTCGTATATTAAGCAACTGATACATATTGTTGCGGATCTCAGCGCCGGCCTTTTCCCCTTACCAAGGGGGGATTAGTCCCCTTGTCTTTTACTGGCCGACAGGACCCGGGACCTATGACGTCCTCCCCTGACAGCGCGAAGTAGGGTCGTAGGACTAATCACTAATACCTAATTACTCGCGCTGCCCAGAAACGAGGAAATAAGTCCGGCCCGAATCACGGGTGTTGGTGGATACGCCGAGCGGTAGCGAACCCGTGACCCGAGCCGTTATCAAGGACTAGATCCCGATCCGAGTGGTTCTTAATCGTGCCACGCTTACCCAAAGGAGGAAATCACTGAAACGGTCGAATTTGGAAGAAAGGAATAACACGATTTATTTACACTTTGTACAATAATCAGAAGAAGAAGACACAGTGCAGCCTTAAGTACAGTCTTAACTTATTCCCTGGACAAACGGGCCCGTTCACTCTCACACTCACATGGGGTTTGCAGTTGACCAGGTCAGCACGTCCAGGAATGGCGTCCAGGCAGCTCGCTCTCCGGTCCCCAACTCGCACCGCGAAGCAGATGAAACAGACGGCAGGAGCTCTCCGCATGTCGTTTTCGCGCACGGGGTTATTACAGGGCGAACGGTAGGGCTGGCTTTGGCGGTTACACTTGCGGCTGCAGCCGCGTACGTAATAAGCGAACAGTTCAATATGCGCTCACAATGCGCTCCTCAATTCCCTGAAACTGTCGTGTGCACGCCGGTCCTCTCAATGCAATTCTCTTGCATAAGTGCTCACAAGCGCCTCTCCCTTCTCCACTCAGGTCAATCCTCCACAATGCGCGATTCCTTTCAGTCCTGTTCAAGGGCTTTGTGCAAGGGCTTATATAGCCCTGCTCAGCGAACCTTCTAGCATTTGCCAGACGCGCCCTTACCACGCCATGCCCACAGAGCCCTGGTTGGCTGGGAGCCCTTACCATCACCGCCTTCTGACGCGCTGCTTGATGCGGCCACACCTCGACCCTCGCGCTCCTCCCTCTTCTTAGGCCTACCTCGTGTTACCCGACTAGTTTCGAGCAAAACCAAGGGCAGCGAACGCTGCTGGCAGCCAAAGCATAACAAACTTGAGGGATGCCAAATGGGGCGCGGGATCGATTATGCCCATGATGTAATTGGAGGGTGGCCGCAAAATGAAAAGGACCTAAGCTCATTTCTTTACACAACGCAGATGTCACTAGGGAAATGGCCTACTCTTACACATGCTATGACATAACTAATTCTAAGTGGGCCTACGTGTTGCTTGTGGACTAACTATGGGGGGCAAACCTTTAATGATGTCATATGTACACTCAAAACCGCAACAATATATATACATATATATATTTTTAAGTTTTATGTTTCCATGAATGTCGAGTAGAGTGGAAACCTCTCAGCTATACCTGGTTTCTGATGTGAATAAAAATCTGGATAGAGGCATCTGGTTGAGAAAACTGAAACTTTGTTGTCTTTTCTTTAATTTCACCCCATCAGTGCTCGATGCTGGAGTCTCACCTTTCAGACCGGCTCACTGTTCACACGGATGGACAAGGGAGTATTATAGGCATCTCCATTGTTACGGAACCGGGTGGTTGCCATGGAAACGAAGTTGAGGATGTTGATTTGGAGATGTTCAATTCCACCGTGTCAATTCAAGCTCCAGTTCTGGCTCAAGGGTGAGAATGAGGGATTATCTATGCAAGAGGCGAGGCCTTTGAGTTTTTTATTTATTTATTTTGAGTAATTGAAGGTAGTAGTAGTAATAATAATAAAATAATATATTTGCTGCAGTCTGACACAAAACAATGTTTCTTTGTGTCTGCACAGACCAGAGACTGCTGCCTATATACAGCGCCTGGAGCAGGAGCAAGCGCAAAAGGCAAAGAATCCTCAAGAGAAATCATTCTTCGCAAAATATGTACGTGGAACTATCCCTTGGGTGGGGAATCTTCCGACCATGCAATCGTGTTTACTGGATATTATTCTGCTTCCAAAACTCGTTTTGGATGAAATGTGCAAAGGTTGTCATTTTGATTCCAAGTGCAGCTTTATCAGACAAGTAAGTAAAAGAAGCACATGGCTCAGTGCTCCGACTTCCAGGACAGGTTGATGGTCTGTTGTATTTTCATCTGTTGAGATGTTAATCTCCACTCCGTACACGAACCGTCCCAGATTCCTCCAGGAAGACATCCCATTGTTCCAATAACCCCTTCCATGTTAAATTACCAAAATCCAGGCTTATCGTGCACCTCTACCTCTTTTGTTCCTCTTTTCTCCTGCTAGTGGAATCCAGACCGTTCAATCGCGCTCTTCACTCCAGGCGGTTGTGAGACTGAAACGATGGAAGTAGGCTCCGTCCAATAGCGAGCCTCTCTAACAGGAACTTCTCGCGCATCTTCGGCCGAATGTTGCAAGCTCACAAGACACATTCTATTAAGAATGACAAGACTGGCATTATCATGGAAACGCCTCCACATTTCGCTTGCAAAAAGTATCGAAAAACAATCATTTATTTGACGTCAGTAGTAGGGAACTATCACTACAAAGGTTGCAGCTACATTATTTAAATAGCAAGCAGACCAATTTCTCAAAGCAGCTTGGAATATGCAGCAAAATGCTTTCCACCAAGTAGTATTGCCCAATTCCCATTAGTATGAAAATGGGTTTTCCAAAATTGTGCTGCAGGCATGTGTTGTGCTAATTTTATTTCCAGCCTACTTGCTTTTAGTGAGACAACAAACCTCATAAAATGGTTACTTCAAAATGAGAAAATCTTACTCTCAACTCCATTGAGGCTTTGGCTGTTTTATTAAATCTCAAAATCTTCTTAGAGGCTTTGCTGATCATTTATTTTCAATTTTTTTTGTGTTATACAGGATGGAGGCTTGTGGTAGAGCTAGATCAGAATGGAATGGAACAAAATGGAAAGGGGGAAACACCAACAGCAGAAAAGAAGTGATAGTGAGAGATCAAGGGGAGTGGGAGGACATATGTGAGTGAACATGCTGAATGAAGCAGCGAGAAGGGGAAAATGGGGATGAAACAGAAAAAGGAACAAACAATGCAACAACTAACTAAACAAATGAAAAGAGATGAAGGACAGTGGGGGTTCTTTTTTTTTTGGCTTCTTTTTTTCTTTTTTTACCTTTTCTTTATGCTTCTTTTTTTACCGTGGCTTTGAACCCCGTTGTTTCAAAGAGCTTTGAAACGTCACTTTACTTTTCCCACAGCAGTTAACATACTTTTGTCAACATTTTGCTTGAGAAAATTAATTCTCCATCTTTTATATACCATTGTGCGATTTTACATTGTACAATTCTCGACATGCATTTATAACTCCATCTCGATTTTTAAAAGGTGTGTGTGTGTGTGTGTGTGTGTGTGTGTGTGTGTGTGTGTGTGTGTGTGTGTGTGTGTGTGTGTGTGTGTGTTTCGCAGTGGATGTACATCCTCCCCATCGTTCTCTTCCTCATGATGTCTGGAGCCCAGGACCAAGGAGGTCAAGGTGGAGGTGGCCGTGGCTAAAGTACTAACAATTTGGTTGTGCCTCTTCCAGACCATCCTGTGAATGCATTCCCAGCTCTTCCACCACAACCCACCTCACCCCCCAAACCCAATCCAATCCAGATAAGTCAATCTAATTCAGGTCTGAACTCTAAACTGCTGCCCACATACAACAGTGGAAATGTACATGGCTAATTGAGGCATTCGGAAGCACGTCAGGTGAAAAATACATTTTAATCTTGAGGATAAAGTTATTAAACATGGTAAGTTGAAGTCCAACAATGAGCAAAATAGAAGTTAAGTTTGACACCAACTTCCTGCCCCCACCGCAAATTTCAATGAACCAATGTTAACTTAACATCTATTTTCTAAGGAATGCAGAACGTGGTGATAATTTATGACTGGGTTTCATAGACCAGTGAAAGGTGATATTTATTTATTACATATGCACAGGAATGGGCGAGTATGTGATAAATGGAGATAATAGTACGTCGGGGGTGGGAATGAGGACGGGAATAAGGGGATACACATTATTGTAAAATGCTTCTTGCATTTGTAAATAGAGATGGCACTGAATAACATTTTGACTGTGTGCGCTTGACTGAACTGTGGACCATTTTCAGGTTTGTACCTCATCCTTTATTGTCGTAACTTTGTGTTGAACATTTGAAAGATAGATGATAAGACAGATTTGCAGATGTGCACGACATTAATTTTAACATTGACAAACCTTAACACCAATGATATTAACAACAAATTGTTTATGAAACCACCTTGCATTAAGCTTATTCAAATGTTCAAGTACGAAAGAAGCATAAAGTTTGTGAACAAATTTGTGACGAGTGAATTTATGTTATCCAAAAGCTGTGAATCTTTGTCCCCGTGGCTGGAAACGTGCGTTAGGGTTTGGTGTTATGGCTGTGATTTCAAACATACAACCTTACATCGTTACTTGACCAGTTTCAGAAACAGCTTTCAGTACAACAGGGATTGTAGAGACTTCCTCACGTTGGTGATCTCTTGATGTTGCTGGAAGAAAAGTTTTGATTTGAATCATAAACTGGATATGTATATATATGTATGTGCTCATGTATAGCTCCAAATGTTTCCACATCTCCAATAACATGTTACAACTACACATGTTATATCAATAGGAATGGCTAAAATAAGAGAATATTCGAGGCTACAATCTATAACGTGTAGTTGGTGTGTGTAGTATGTATGGCACAATGGTTGGACCTCTCCCTACCCCACTCATGATGCAACCTCACTCCTGGTTACCTTTTCTAGGGATGTGGCTATGCTACTGGTACGATGACCTGCACATTAAAGCAGGAATTTTGAAAAGGTGGGAAAAAGAGGAACGAATGAGTGGAGGTGAGCAGCGATTCTGGATTTTGGGAATTTCACTAGAATGGGGCTGATGGTAGACTACGTGAACCCTGCACAATCCTGAGGGGTGGCAGACGAAACATGGAAAGAGCATATGGTGCAAGACTAAAAAGGAGGCGGTAGAAGACAGAGACAACCGACCTGTCTGCAATAGCAGATTGGCCCATGGACTTGTACAAAGTGATAGACACACAGACTCAGCTTCATTGCAGAAGATTCCATTGATGTTTAAGGCCTTGCTTTCCAGAGCGTCAAGCTGAGCCAGGTGTGAGGCCATGGACACCAGCCCAGAGGGGAGAGACGTAACTCGATCAAGCTGTGGATGAAAGCCTTGTAGTGGATAGGAGTTCAGGTTTGCCAAGGAAGGACTTTGCACGGGGGTGGACGCTCACTCAAAAACTGGCTTTGGAGGCCAACTTTGAAATGATGTGTGCACAAGAAAGATTGTGACTGATCGTGACACCCAGGAGTTTGAATGACTGAACTTCCTCAAGAGGATTGTTAAGAAAGTCCATGGGAGGGTTTGCCCTGCGGTCCTTTCGGAGGCAGACGGTGAGAGTGTGACATTTGTAAGAAGTGAAAGACATATTCCACGTGTTTTACCAGCTTGTGATTTTGTCTAGTTCTGAAGAGAAGGAGGAGAAGGAAGAAGGAGTGGCTAACCCCCGCTCTTGCAGGGAAAATGGCCTTAAAATGCCTGTTGTTGTTGTTGAAGAGAAGGAGGAGGATGCAGCCTGCATGTCTGAAGGATGAGGGATGTCACGGCACAGGGTGGAGTCATCAGCAAATAGATAAAGGGGATTTTCCAGAGTCACAGAGATCGTTGATGAAGATTAGGAATATGACCAGAACACTGCCTTAGAGCACTCAGAAAGGGACAGGGAGAGGAGATGAAAGGATTCCCTTGAGAGCCACGCTTTGCCCCATGAAGCAATCTCCTTCCAAATTTCCATTTTTCCTTCTAAAGAGTATCTATTTTGTCCATCCCGTGTGTTATCCCCTTCGCTTATTCTTCCTGACATTTCTTATTTTTCCCAAGTTTAAAAATTAAACTCTTTTGTCCCTCAACCCTGCATTTGGTGCACCAATTTATAGTTTGGTCTGGATTTAACCAAAACCAGGCTGGATGTGGCAAAGGTGAAAATGCTACCACGATGATCCGGCCAACCCAGTTGGAAGTCGTCACCATTGACCATCTGAAGGAATTTTCCAATTCAAGGCGCACGGAGCACCTACAGTTCGAAAATTCTCATTGGAAGGTTTATTGTTAAAATGTTAAAACAAAACTGCAACAGCAGTTGCTCTCACCGCATCCATGAGAAGGCGTTTCTGCAACATCGCCATCTCTCTGCGCAACTCTCCCTGCATTCCAGTGTGCTGCTCGTGGTGCACAGTCTCCAGCTCTTGCAACTTCTACAAATACAATGCACGTCTACATACAACGTACTTATCAACATTCTCTTCACCCATTTAAAAACCTTTATACTTAATGGCTTCAGCAACCTCCTCTGATTCCTACAATGCTGCACCGTGTGGTACAATGGGAAATGCATCGAATTCAAGTTCACTCCTGTGACTAGGGTGAGGGCACCTTGGAGAACTGCTCATGTAACTGCAAGATCGATTTGAGGCGCTGTCCTTGCACCACACGGGCCTGTTGGCTCATCTTCTGCACCATCCGGCATGTCGACTGTAACGCCATCAACAAAAAAACAAATTGATTTGAAGTTAAAATGCATTTCCTTAGGGTCTTTAGCAGGAACAGCTTGTATCGACTAGACGGATTTATGAAAAAAGGCCATGTATAAGCTTCTAGGTGCATTTTGGGGTAAAAGTTGTAAAGTTAAAGTAAAAGAGCTGCATGTAGAACGTATAACTACTATACAAGAGAGATGTCTGTCTGTCGCCATTTTTCTCAGAGATGGCTGAACGGATCTTAGTCAAACTTTCAGAGGTTCATCAGTGAGTGCCTACGAGTGTTTTAGGCCAAAAAAAATTTGATGAAAAAGGTCGTTTTTTTGGAGTTTAAAAAAAAAATCGCTCGAAAGTGCCTAAGCCTTTTAAAATTAATAACAGTTATATACAAGTACACATTACAAAACAATCACCAGACATTTGAATACAAATAAATCAAACAATTCAGGAAGTGTACGAATTTGGTAGTACGGCTTCTTCTTCTTCCTGATCGGCATCACACTTAACTCAAACGTGAACCACATTCACACACCAGCATATATATGAACCCCCTCCCCTCCTGCCTCCCCCCTTCCCCTTCCCCCCTCTCCTTCCCCCTTCCCCCCCCCCCCTCCCATCCCCATCCCCCCACTTCCCGGCCCGGTACTTCTGCTAGTTCATGATATCTAAATGGTTATTCAAATAAATTGCCCAAAAATGGCAATTTGGCAGCCATTTTGTTTATGCTAATTAGAAGATCAAAAACTCTGAATTCGGCTTGGGAACCCGGTTAATCGAATTCGGCATACCCTAATTATGTTAAAAAGTGAGGTTCCCAACTTTTACCCAAACAAATGCACCGAATATTCACATTTCTCAGAAATCCGTCTAGTGTGGTAGCGTTTGTTTATTTGGCCAACTTAAAGCATCACGCGTGGTAGCATGTGCACGATATTGCATCGCCAAGTAAAGTTTAAACCCAAACCAGGAGAGTATAATGGACAGTTATGTACTTAACATGCACATACTGCAAAACATCAAAAATATTCAATCACAAGAACAACATCAGATCAGATGACATGCTCCATACAGAGCGTCGCTACTACTGAGGTAGTTTCTATGAATCGGTACTGAAGTAGTAATCGGGATTCATCATAATTGCTTTCTGCAGCAATGAGCTCCTCTCATATTATCAACATCTCACCGTTAACTTCTCATCAAAATCCTTCAGTTTTTGAACGTCATCTTCCCATTGGCGCAGCACGGTGCCGATCTGCTTCCCGTATTCATCGCCCAGGGTCTGTCTGTACATCAAACGAGAGTGAATACACTGTTATGGAAATATGAGCAAACAGTAAGTGTTCACAAAACTGGTTCGTTTGGAACGTGCAAATTCACAAATGAAAGCACCACCGACGAGCACAGCTGTCCAAGGCATGGCTCAGGTCATGTTTCAAATCCACCTGCAATGATCCCATGTTGCTCCGGGCTACATCTTTATGAATCCACAGCAGATCTCCCAACGGTATGCTGGGAATCATGCTACATAATAGCAGGAAGGCTTTCCATACTCAAGTTGGTCTATTCTTGGTGCAGGCATTGCAAGCTATTCTCCTTGGGGTTTCTTCATAACAAATTACTGTACTTGTCGGCTGGCACAATGGCCTATGTAGGTATGCACACTCACGAAGCTGTCCAGCCTGGGTTCGAATCCTGACCCAGATATAAACTGTTATCCTGGTGTTTTACAGGCAGGGCCATTGATCAATTTGTGTGCCGTCCCTCGGATGGACTTTAAACTGGGTGTCCCGTCTGTCGGCATTTATTGATAGACGCTAAAGATGTCAGTGTCCTTGCTGAAGAGCAGGCAAGCTATCGCCGGCATCCTGATCAAACTACAAATTCCTGCCCGAACCTACAGAGGATACTGCAGAAGCACAGCCACGCACGCCCTCAGCCATTGGTGCTACCCCGAAGCGCTGTGCTGCAAACAAAATGAGAAGACTGTACTTGTAAAATGCTCACCACCAACCACATGCTAAATCGAGATGTTTTGACGTAGATTGGTTTTACCTTAGTTTCTCTTGAACATTCACTCATCTTTTGGGTAGAGATTCAAGTTTACATCATCTTCCTTGGATCGCCCGTTCAAATAGGCACCAACAGCGCACCTCTGATGCATTCTCGTTGAACTGTTTCTTGCCTTTTCAAGTAAATCTGGTACCTGCTGGACTAAGGGCTCCCTGTGGTTTGCAACTTCAGATGTTTCTTATAATCTCTCATCACGAGAAAGATAGCAATGACGTTAAACGTTGTTAAGTCAACGTTATTAATGTTTTGCCTTCAGTTTTATTTTCTGAACTGTTATTGGCCCACCTTCAGTGACCAATTTAAAGTGGTGATAGTTCCACAAAATGATACTTTCTTCTGGAGCACACTGTATACTCGAAAAATAATTCGGATATATAAAGTGTAAACTGACACCTCTCCGGCCTAAAGTGTATACTGACTCCTGTCTTCTACCGACTCATCTCTGGCCTTGCTCCCCCAGCTCTCTCTGTGCTCTGTCCCCCAAATATTCCTACAGGTCGCACAAGATCTGCCTGCCACCCTCTTATGGTTAAACTGCCAAAATCAAGACTCTCTGCTCACCTTCACTCCTTCATTCCTCTTTTCTCCCACCTCTGGAACAAACTCCCTCACTCTCTTCAATCCCACTCCACCCTCCAGGTCTTCAAAACAGCTGTTCACCACCATAACCTTGATCTTTTCTACCCCCGCTAATTTCACCGCAGATCCACTTTTTGAAATACCAACTTCTTTCCTGGAAGTTCTGGCAGTGTCCTTGTGTTTTATATTTCTCCCAACCCCCCCCCCCCCCCTTCCCACACCTCCTCCCCCCAAGCCCTCTCCCTCCCACAGATCTCCCGAAGTCCTTGCTCTCAAATGTTGTGTTTGTGTGCTTCCCCTTCTCTCCCCATCTTGTCTACCACTCTCCTTATTATTTACTTTGTGTCTGTTTTGATTTTTTTTTGTGTGATAAATGTTAGCTCTTTCACGAGCCTCGATCCTGTATACAAAAAAATAATAATAATAAATACTGTAACCATATTTCGCCTTGTTGGACCACGCTAAAGTATTTGTGATGTAAAACGCAAAGTGATCAATTTGAAAGTTTTCGTCAAATATAGGTGTGTCATACATATATATATATATATATATATATATATATATATATATAAGTTCAAAACACACCTGGTCACAAGTGTGCCGCACTGACCGGGTCCTCAGTCGAGGTCCTCAGCATCATCCCGTTTTGGCCCTTCAACCTCAATACGGTCAGCTAAGGTGGGCCAGCAGGGGCACAAACACATCCACATGCAACAACTACACCTGGATGTGTACATACCCCCACCCCCAGCCAGTGCGAACGCAGACTACAACAGCAACACCTCCACATCCAGAATCCACAGCACCAAACAAACATGGTGGAACACTCAAACACCCACATTTATACCCTTCACCACTCACCAACAAAACACACCAGATCATTCATACACACACAACACCAACCAACCACCTACCCTTACAACATACACCACTCAACATACAAAAACACACACTCATGCAAAAATTCATTCATGCAAAAACACACCCACTCACTCACTCTCACATACACAAAATAAGAAATAATAATAGTAACAACTTTTTTTTTTTTTAAACCACACACAACCATCCACCTACCCTTACCAACATGCACCACTCATGCAAACATGCAAAACCACTCCCACTCATGACCCACTCCTGCAACACACACACACACACACACCTCCATTTCTATTCCGTAATCTCAACCTACACCGTTCGACGTGCCTCCATAAACTTCCTCCATCTATCTATAATTCCAGTAATCTCTGTCTGTACGTTTGTACGTTTGTACGTTTGTCTGTGACCGCTGTTTCTCGACAACCACGGGTCCGATATACTTTTAACTTGCCAGGTATATTGCTGGGGACCCGAGGATGTGCCTTTTCAAGGTTTCATATTAATCGGACAATTACTTACCGAGCTATGTCCAAAAAACGATTCGACCAATCAGAGAGCAGCGAACGATCGCGTGTGCCGAACGTGGCGGGCACACTCTGCCTCGGATGGCACATTTGAGAGCGTATTCATTTATTTCACGTTTGCAAACTATGTTGGCGTTAAACTATGTTTTACAACTAATAAAAACGAATTTGCGATTCATTCGCTTTCCTGCGCGTTTGTGCACGCGATGGCGATTTCTTTACCAAACTCCGGAAGCCGTTCGCTTTGGACCAAACCATTGCATGTAAATAGAGGGGGGGGATTGTCACCACTCGCAAGCCGTTCGCTTTGGACCAAACCATTTCATGTAAATAGAGGGGGGGGATATAATTTTAGATATAGATATAGTACGGGCATGCCCTAGTATCCAAAATGAGCCTTTCAAGGCAACCTGGGCCACTTTGTCACACACCCTCCTTCTTTCTGTCCCACACATTCCAAGCCGAGCAGAAAAGGAATTGCCAATATACCCTCTGCACCCCACCTCAAATGGCTGACACGAAACTCGCCAACCCTTCACCCGACACTCTGCCTCCAGCTCACTGTACTTTCCTCTCTTGCACCTCCTCCATGTGCTCTTCCCAAGGTACCGACAATTCCCCTAAGATGACCTGTCTTGTTGCACCTGACCAAATGACAATGTCAGGCCGCAACCTTGTCACACAGATCTCCTCTGGGAATACCAATTGTGGCTTAAGGTCTGCCACCACCTGCCAATCACAAGCATCTGACAGCCCTCTTGCCTTCCACTTCCTCCTCTTTCCACCTCTTACCACTTGGCCCTCCTTGACAAACCACACCTCTCCCCCATCATTCTCCTTCTCCACTCTTCTCTCTATCGACCTCAGCACCTCTTGTTGCACCATCTGCACCACCACCGCCAGCACCTGATCATGTCGCCACCTGTATCTTCCTGCTGCCAATGCTACTGAACATGCACTCAGTGCATGCTGCACCGTTCCCACACCTCCACACAAATAACATCTCTCATCCTGCAACAAACCCCACAATCTCAAGTTTACTGGTGACGGAAGCACATCATACGTTGCCCGCAACAGGAAAATCACCAATATTGGCTCCATCCTCCAAATCTCTTGCCACTTCAACATCCTCACCTGCACACCTTCCCACCTCGTCCAAGCACCTTGCTGTGCCTGACCGACTGCTTTAACATATCTCCCCTCCTCTTCCTTTCTTCTCACCTCCCTCTCAACCATCTTCCTCCTCTCTTTCACACATGCCTTTCCCCATCGCTCATGCTTCATCCACCCCAAGCCATGCTTCCCGTGCTGTACCATCCCCATGACCTCCTCCTGTTGCAACCGCTCCTCCATCTCGTCCACCTTTGCTCTTGCATTCCACTTCCGACTTCCCTTCTTCTCTGGGAGAGCATTCTTTACCACTGCATCACTTGAATCCCACAACATCATGAACTCCCGCACCCTCACCACCTTAAACTCCTCGGTTAATGATGTCAAGGGAAACTGGAGTTTTCCACCCTGACCATAAAAGGCAATGTTCGTCAAACAGCGTGGCACTCCCAACCACCTCCTCACAAACCCGCTCACCACAACCTCCATCCTCTCTCTATGCCCAATCGCAATATCATACATCATCAATGGCCACAATACTCGTGGCATCAATCCAAACTTCAAACACCATACCTTCAACTTACCTGGCAAACCACAACCATCAATCCTCTTCAAACCTCTCAAAAGCTTGTTTCTGACCTCCTCCACTCTTCCCACATCATTCAACTCCACTGTATACCATCTTCCCAAACTCTTCACTGGGGCCTCCACCAATGATGCAACCACCTCCCCTCCCAGCTCAAACCTGTGCATGTTATCCACCACTCCTCGTCTCACTACCACACTCCTCGACTTTCTTGTTTTAAATCCCATTCTTGCCCACCGCATCAACCTTTCCAGTCGTCCCAGCACCTCTACTGCTGCATCAGTGGACTGTTCGACAACTGTCAGGTCATCCATGAAAGCAAACATTGCTGGCAACCTCTGACCAGGGGCTAGCTCCACTTCTTTCCCATGTCCACTCACCGCACGTATCAACAACTCCATAACCAGCACAAACAAAATAGGGGAGATGGTACATCCCATCGGGATCCCCACTTCCAACTTCTGCCACTCTGTTACATAGGACTGTGTCGCAAACCGCATCCAAAACTGATCATAATATGCCATCAAAAAATCCCTAAATCTCTGTGGCACCCAAAAGAAATCCATGGCATACCTGATCAAGGCATGTGGCACTGACCCATATGCATTCTCCAAATCCAGCCATACCACAGCCACATCCTTCCTTTGCCTCTTTGCCTCCTGTAACACTTGCCAGACCATTGCCGAGTGTTCAATGCATCCTGGTGATCCTGGTATTCCTGCCTTCTGCACAGAACCATCCACAAAACCATTCCCTCTGATGAAGCCTGAGAGCCGTGCCGCAAAGACACTCATCAATATCTTCCCATCGACATCGAGCAATGATACTGGTCTAAACTGCTCCAGTGTCACAGCCTCCTCCTGCTTTGGAATATAAACTCCTTCTGCCCTAGTCCATTGACTGGGCACCACTCCTTGCCTCCATACCACCTTCAGAGCCTTCCACAGATACTGCCTGATGCCTTCACAACTCAAACTAGTATTTACTTTTTCCACATGCGAGATTTGCATTTATGTTTATTTAAATTATACAATGGACTACAAAATGTAAATGTTTCATGATATTTGTTATATTATATCACCTTTATCTATCAATATTGTTGAAATGAAGATCAAATAGCTATATGTTGAAATATGTTGAAAAAGTCAAAACTTTACATGGGGTGTACTTACTTTTTCACATGACTGTATATATATATATATATATATATATATATATATTGTTGCGAATATGGAATTTGGCCTCCATATCCGCTTGTAAATATTCCCCTATTTTCTCCAATACTCCCCAACTTTCCCCAATCCCCCATTCCCTAGTCCCATTGCATGTAAACAACAATCAGTAGAGCCGACCTTCCCCTTATTCCCCCATTAAATGTCGTGCCCAGGTCCACCGCACCACACGTAGACAACTTTCGGACATCTTCCTAGTTATTCTTATTCTATGTCAGTTAAGGCCTCGTCTCCATTAATTATGACTCTTCGTTGCACCAGAATGTGATTATATGGCATCAGTAGTGAGTTTAGGACCTTTCCCATACCTCCTTCCATCTTCTTCCCCAACAATTACAACAACAACAGGGGAGATGGCGGCGGAGCGGGGGAGGATGCGTCCTCACACCGGCTCGATTAGCTCCAGACCATGCGCTCCACGGGGTTACCACGAAGGGGCTCCTTGTCAGCTCCTCGTCAAGGGCGGAGCCTGGTAAACCCCCCGCACGCACCCAATGAGAAGCAACGTGCCGATTCCACGAGGCGGAGCTAACGAGCCGAGGGCGTGTCACTCCCCGCCGGATATACGCGGCCCCGCGCCGGATGTGACGTCAGATGCGCCCCCAGCTTGAGCAGACAAGACGCCATCCGAGCGCTGCGACCTCCCCGCATCTCTGGACCGGACCGAGTCGATTCTGACCTTTGAGCCCAGGTGCACCTGGAGCCATCGCTACCCGCCTGTCCTTTCCATCAATCCCCGTGTGAGTCAGCTTTGTCCCGTTTATCTGTCGTCTGTTGGGAATAATATAAGATTGTGTCTAAGTGCTTGTCTTTCTATGCTGTCCCTCTTGTAGTTGTAATCTAACCTTCCGCCTTAATATAACCTCCTCCGGAGGTCTTGAGAACTGAACCCCTGGTGTCGTATTGTGTTATTGTAATCCAGCCGGGTGTCTTCTTTTTCTTATTGAGCCAGCATCGCGCGACTTCGTCAACGTCGAGTATAGTCGGGTAATTTGTGCGGACACGACGGCCATTCCGCTCGGCCCACTTTAACATCAAAGTCGTGTCTGTAACAATTGGTGTCAGGAGTGGGATTCGAACCCGGGACTAAATTAGTTAGGCCCAAATTTTGGGAGGGAAAATCGAGCCGGAGCGCGTACGGCGCTCGACCGAATCGATTCGGAGCGCGTTTCCCGCGCGAAATTATAACGGCGAAATTTGAATTTGTTTTACGAAAATGAAAAAAATAAAAAACCGAATTTTGAAAGTCGCGCTATGGCGGATCAAGACAGCTGGGGTCCGGTAAAGGAGAGTGAGGTAGGGTCGATCCAGGACCAAAATGAGGGACAGGAGGAGAGCGAAGCAGTGAGGGCGGCAGGTTCGCAAAATAGCGTCGTCACGCACGAAGAAGCGGGCGCGCAAAATGGCGCCTCGCTGGTCACCGTGCCCGCGACCGAAGTAGCGCCGCTGGGAAGATTGGAACTTTTTTTTATACAAATGACGGCCCTTATGGAAAAGAATAGTGAGCGATTGGAAAACCAAATGGGGGTAATGGGAAACCAAATGGGGGTAATGAGGGACGAAGCGAGGGGTACCAGTGAGAAGTTAGACAATAATTTTGAGGAGTTAGACAAGAAAATTGGGAAGTTAGACAATAATTTTGAGGAGTTAGACAACGGGATAAAAGAAGTAAAGAATGGGTTAACGGGGGTAGAAAACAGAATGGCCGCTCAAGAGAATCAGATAGAGGGAGTGAAACATGGGTTAACGGGGGTAGAAAACAGAATGGCCGCTCAAGAGAATCAAATGGAAGGGATGCAAAAAGGGTTAGAGGGGTTAGAAAACAGTATGGAAGGCAAATTGAGGGACATGAGGGACCAAGCGGAAAGGGAAGTTAACCAAATGGGGCAGCAGATAGAGGGGGTCAGAATGGGGGTAGAAACCAAACTGGATGCTCACAGGGAGGAAATGGAGCAGATGAGGGTGGCATCTGGGCAGGAGATGCAAGTGATGGGAGAAGAGATCAGAAGAGGAGTGAGTGAGGAGGTCGGAGGAGTGCGCGAGGAGGTGAGGCACTGTAAGGAGCACATGGAGAAGGAGGTGAGAAAGGGGACTGTAAAGTTACAAGGGGGCATAGAGGACCTGACGCAGGAGGTGGAGCAGCTGACGGTGGGACAAACGGAGTTAGTGGAGCAGGTTCAAAGGAACACTGCGGTATTAGGAGGTTTAAAAGCGACACAAAACGACATAAAAAACGACTTGATAGCGACAAAGAGGGAATGTCAGATGGTACGTGAGGGACTGACAACGAGGTTGGACGAGGTGATAGAGGTAATGGAGACGAAGGACCGGCAGGTGAGGACGCACCTGGAAACGGTCAAGGTAGCCTTAGAGGATGAGCTTGAGGAGACGTACCGGGGAATAAAAGAGGTGAAGCACAAATTAGAAGAAGTGGAAGAAGGGATGAGCGAAATTAAGAAGCGACGGAGAGGGGATAAGAAAGAGATAAAAGAGGAGATAAAAGAATTGGTCCAAAGTCTGTGTTTGGATCGTGATGATGTGCTCATTAACCGGATGAGGGATTCGCAGGTGATGGAGGAGAAGCGAAGAGGAAGAGGACCCGGTGTAAGTGGTGACCAATATGGTCGTGCGTATGATGCGCCAGGTGATTTAAGAGGCTTGGGGGTCGAGATAGACCCGGGTGTTCGTGAGAGGCCGTTGGTGAAGTGTGCGACAGGTCTGGTGTGCGAAAAAGGAGGTGTGCGAGAAAATCCGACTCTGGGGTGTGTGAGGAAAAAGTGCGTGCCAAGGAGTGAGGGTGTTGGCGAGAGTGAGTCGGTCGTAGCGCGTGTGCGAGGGAGCACATGGAAGCGCGGTGTGGTGAGTGTTACAGAGGGTGTGACGGGAGAGTGTGCGCGAGAAAGGTGTGTAACGGACAGGTGCCTGAGGAAAGAGTGCGCTGTCAAAGGCAAGGAAGAATGCACACCTGTGGGGAGTGTTACAGAGGGTGTAACGCAAGAGTGTGCGCGAGAAAGGTGTGTGACGGACAGGTGCATGAGGAAAGAGTGCGCTGTCAGAAGTAAGGAAGAGTGTCCACCTGTGGTGAGTGTTACAGAGGGTGTAACGGGAGAGTG
Organism: Myxine glutinosa; assembly: GCF_964187855.1. Taxonomy (NCBI): domain Eukaryota; kingdom Metazoa; phylum Chordata; class Myxini; order Myxiniformes; family Myxinidae; genus Myxine; species Myxine glutinosa. The sequence continues at coordinate 41,008,882 of NC_136273.1, read as the reverse complement.
TGCGCGAGAAAGGTGTGTGACGGACAGGTGCATGAGGAAAGAGTGCGCTGTCAGAAGTAAGGAAGAGTGTCCACCTGTGGTGAGTGTTACAGAGGGTGTAACGGGAGAGTGTGCGCGAGAAAGGTGTGTGACGGACAGGTGCATGGGGAAAGAGTGCGCTGTCAAAGGCAAGGAAGAATGCACACCTGTGGTGAGTGTTACAGAGGGTGTAACGGGAGAGTGTGCGCGAGAAAGGTGTGTGACGGACAGGTGCATGAGGAAAGAGTGCGCTGTCAAGAGTAAGGGTGAGTGCGCTGTCAATAATGGAGGTGCGAGTAGTGGGAGTGACAAGGAGCGTGAGTTAGTTGTGACAGGTGAGCGAGGATGTACACCTGGGATGGAAGGATGCACACCTGGAATGGTAGAGCGTGAGTGGGAATGCACGCTGGAGTTGGTGGTGAGGCACGTGGTTGGGTGTGCGAATGAGAGCACACCTGTGATTGTCACAGAGGAGGTGACCGAGGAGGGGGCGCGAAGCGGTGTGTTGGTGAGGTGTGCTACTAACGAATGTGTGCCACAGTGTTCGGTGGTCAGGTGTGTGACCAAGGCTGTGAGTGGAATGAGGGTACCTGGGTGTGTAAGGAAAGGTACGAGGGGCATGGAAACGGCTGGATGTGTGAGCAAGGAACGGGCTGCGGGGTGTAAGCGTCCAGGTGAAGCATCGACGTTAGACGGGGTAGAGTGTAGAACGACTTATAGCCGAATCGGGCCCTCGGTGCGTGCTGGGCCTCGCTTTGAACGGCCGCGTCCGTGCTCCACTAGGCGGAGCTGGCAGCCCGATAGAAAGGGTCGTCATGGCGACCACTTTTTGGTGAGACGTGCCGGCAGGTCTAGATCGGGGCATTGGATGGCTCCACGCCGAGGTGGTGCGTGGGATCTCGGCACGGGTAAGCCCCCGTCCCTGCACCGAGTGCCGGACGCATCCAGCCGCTGGCACAAAACAACCAGCATCCATTGCTTGGCTTTACGAAGCCGGGCTTTGGACAGGGATTGGCGCACCGAGAGGTATTAGTGAGTCGACTGGGTGATGAGGTTAGTGTTTTGGACCCAAAATTAGAGAAAAACAAAATTTGATGATTGGCAAGGGATTGGCAGTAGTGATTGGCAGATGATGGGTAGTGATTGGCAAATTTTTGATTTGTTGAAATTTGATGTGCAAAATTGGTAGTGAGAGACCCCCGATGTGGTGGGATGGCATCCCTGCCACCTTTCCCATGTGGGGGCAAAGGAGCAATAGCTAATGGGGTGTATGGCAGTGAAAACTAGCCCGGGTGGGTTAGGATATTGTGTGTAGGGATCTAGAGAAGATGACCTTAGGTAACGTTAAGGTTAGTTAGTGACTGATACCTGTAGTGGGGACGCAGGTAGATTAGTGTGGATGATAATGACGTGGGAGCGCAATAGTTTAAAGGGACGACTGGGAAGCGCAAGTTTCAGAAGGGAGTAGTTAGCTGAGATGATGCCGTGTGTGTGAGGATGGAACAGGTGTGATTGCACAGGTGTGCAATTGGACAGGTGTGTGGAGCAGTGTATGAGTAGTGAGTGTGTGGATCAGCGCGAATGCGCTTGGGGAGAGAAGGGTGCAGGTGGCACCAAGTGTGAGAGCACAGGTGTGCAAGTACAGGTGTGTGGAGAGAGTTGGAGTAAGTGGTACGGAGTGGTGTGCATGGTGCGAAGGTGTGGATGGGGGAAGAGTGGACCCCTTTCACGAATACCCGGGGCGGGTAGTGTAAGTGTTAGGTAGAGGGTATAGGTAAGTTGTGGTTGGATATTGGCATTTGTGGTGCGGTTGCAGAATGGTGTTGTGAATGGGTGCATTAGTGTTGTGGAAATGGCTGGGCGTGTAGCCTGTTAGTGTGTGTAGTTGGTTGGGCACTCCACCACTGTGAGGATGTCGGCCAGGTGAGGCCGCAGGTGGGCTCTGGGAGCCGGTAGTTGTGAGTGGGTGCCTGAGGATCCCGGGTGTGGATCGGGTAGCCCAGTGCCAGAGAGGGCACCGAGTGGGGAGAGCGCCAGAGGGCCTGCCCCAGTTAGTTAGGTTAGGGTAAGGAGCAGGTAAGCTCGGAGGCAACTGCAGTGGTGGAGGTGTGCAGGTGGGTAGACCCACTGGGAGAGGTACACGTCGCAGCCCAGAAATTGTACGAGGGCACCGGGAGATGAATCGGGGGAGTGAGACCCCAAATTGAAGAGCACCACAGTGTGGCCAATGGGAATTGGTTTTTAGAACCCGTAGTGTAAGAGGGCCAATGGTTTGGCCGGAGAAAGACCCCGGGTAGTGTAAAGTTGTTAAAGTCATTTAGGAAATAGTTAGGATTGAAGAACCTGTCGCACCATACGCAGCCACTTACCTGTGGTGATGATGATGACTCCACACCTGTGTTTTCTTTGTTTTGTGCAGGAAATGAGAATTGCTGTGAGGATTTGTGAGACGCATCACGACGTGGATGAGACATTGGGGTGATTCCATCTCTCCCTCCCTAGGAGGGACTGATGATGAATTGGTAATGGCAAATTTTGATGTTGAGTTGAAAATGGCAAATTTTGAGGAGAGTTGAAAATGGCAAATTTGATTGGTTAGGAGGGAGAGAAGACGAATTTGGTTTATGGGAGGAACGGGGAAGACAGTAGGGATGTTTGTTGATTTGTAAAGTAGATGTTTATGGGTAGTGTTGTGTTTTGTGGATGCAGTAAGGGGTAAGGGAGGGGCCATGTAGGTTACCTGGTGGGGGGGGGGGGGGCGTACGATAGGAACGTACCTGTCTCACCTGGTTCCCATGTGCCCCCAGTGTGCATTACCTTATATTGCGTGCACTTTTGCGCCCTTACCACCTTACTCACTTGTTTCTTCTTTTGTCTCCCACCTCCGAGGATCTGGCTTTGGGGTAGAGAGAGAGGAGAGAGAGGTGCTGGCTGCGCAGTTGTGGGCCTGCACTTTCGTTGTTTGCTGCCGGGATCGATACACCATATGGACCGCAATGTTTGTGGCCACCCACAATGGACCGCAGTTCGTTTGCGGCCAAGCACCACCCGGGGATGGACCTATGGGTCAACGTGGCACCTATGCCATAAAGGTGAACCACTGTTAATTAACACCACCAAGTGCACCACAAGAAGAGCAAGAGACACCTGCAGGGTTAGGGGTTGTCGAATTTATTTTTATTCCAATGAACAATGGTGACTGCACCGATTGGTGGTGGGGTGGTGCTTTTGATGCTGGGACAGGGTGCTCTGCAGGTTATTAAAGGCCGTCGGCCACAGAGCACTCGTGGGTTGGTGTATCGATGTTGGCAAGCGCGCTCTCTCTATGCATAACATCTGCATGTGTTCCTCCAAAAACAGGTCCTGGATCGTAGTGTAAATAGCAGCGTAGTCGTGTAAATAATGCTCCCTACCGGCTGTATGTTTAGTTTGAGGATTCTTTCCGGATTCGGTTATCCTGTGGGTGTGTTTCTGTGAGGAGAAGGGTGCAACGTCGCAGGGGGACATATTTACTCATTTGTGAATATCTGTAAAACTGTCGCACTCAGGGTAGAGTTAATAGTAGAGGGAACTACATTGCGTGCCACACTAAAGTAGGTAAAAATTTATCGGGTCGGGACGCCCCGAGGGTAGAGAAGGGTGCAATGTTGCGAATATGGAATTTGGCCTCCATATCCGCTTGTAAATATTCCCCTATTTTCTCCAATACTCCCCAACTTTCCCCAATCCCCCATTCCCTAGTCCCATTGCATGTAAACAACAATCAGTAGAGCCGACCTTCCCCTTATTCCCCCATTAAATGTCGTGCCCAGGTCCACCGCACCACACGTAGACAACTTTCGGACATCTTCCTAGTTATTCTTATTCTATGTCAGTTAAGGCCTCGTCTCCATTAATTATGACTCTTCGTTGCACCAGAATGTGATTATATGGCATCAGTAGTGAGTTTAGGACCTTTCCCATACCTCCTTCCATCTTCTTCCCCAACAATTACAACAACAACAGGGGAGATGGCGGCGGAGCGGGGGAGGATGCGTCCTCACACCGGCTCGATTAGCTCCAGACCATGCGCTCCACGGGGTTACCACGAAGGGGCTCCTTGTCAGCTCCTCGTCAAGGGCGGAGCCTGGTAAACCCCCCGCACGCACCCAATGAGAAGCAACGTGCCGATTCCACGAGGCGGAGCTAACGAGCCGAGGGCGTGTCACTCCCCGCCGGATATACGCGGCCCCGCGCCGGATGTGACGTCAGATGCGCCCCCAGCTTGAGCAGACAAGACGCCATCCGAGCGCTGCGACCTCCCCGCATCTCTGGACCGGACCGAGTCGATTCTGACCTTTGAGCCCAGGTGCACCTGGAGCCATCGCTACCCGCCTGTCCTTTCCATCAATCCCCGTGTGAGTCAGCTTTGTCCCGTTTATCTGTCGTCTGTTGGGAATAATATAAGATTGTGTCTAAGTGCTTGTCTTTCTATGCTGTCCCTCTTGTAGTTGTAATCTAACCTTCCGCCTTAATATAACCTCCTCCGGAGGTCTTGAGAACTGAACCCCTGGTGTCGTATTGTGTTATTGTAATCCAGCCGGGTGTCTTCTTTTTCTTATTGAGCCAGCATCGCGCGACTTCGTCAACGTCGAGTATAGTCGGGTAATTTGTGCGGACACGACGGCCATTCCGCTCGGCCCACTTTAACATCAAAGTCGTGTCTGTAACAATATATATATTGTTGCGGATCTCAGAAACGTCGGCTCTTCCCTTATCAAGCGGGGGTTAATCCCCTTGTCCTCTATCTGGCCGACGCGATCCTGGAAGTTATAACGTCCTTCCCGGGCAGCGTTAGGTAGGGTTTTTAGGCCTAGGGATTCGCTACTACCTAAGCACTGACGCTGACCGGAAACGAGGAGATAACTCCCGCTCGAATCACGGATATCAGGTGGAAACGCCGAGCGGATAGCTATCCACGATCCGAGCTGTTAACAATGACTAACCCGATTATAGCGGTTCCGAATCGTGCCGCGTTTACCCAATGGAGAAAAGGCTAGGACGATCGGATTCAGGAGAAACCAGAAAGAACAAGGCAATTTATTTACAAATGTACAAAGAAGAAGAGGAAATGAAAGAATGTACAAGAAAGAAAGAGGAAGGAAAAGTACACAGGGCAGTCTTAAACAGTCTTATTCTATTCCCTGGACACGGGCCCGATCGCTCTCAGATTCGGTCTCAGACTTCAGACTCACGCGGGGATGTAGAAGGTAGGGTGGAAGGTTGGGCGATGGCGTCCAGGCTCCGGTCCTCGACCCGTACCAGCAGACGAAACCCAACAGGCAGCTCTCCACGTAGTGTAGCGCGAGCGGACAATTATAGTGACGGGGGAAGGTAAGCTGGGCTATTGGCGTACGTAATATGTGTACCGGCGCTTTGCCACGCGCTACCAGTATTACCCGCTCCAAGCGCCCCTTCCCCAATGTCCATCGGCACGCTGCAGTTCTCAGCAATGCGTGCCGCGCGCTCGCCCCGTCAGCCCTCTCGTGAAGCGCAATTCCTTCAAGTCTTTATCACGCGAGTCGTGTTCATGCGCGAATCGTGCCAGTCCTTTGTAATACCAATCTTGACTTCAGTACTTTCGCAATGAGTGCTGCTCCGTAAGTCCTTTCAAATCGCATCAATCCTCCCAATGCAGCCGCCTCTCTTAGTAAAGCGCATATACTCTCGAGTCCTCTCAACCTTCCCCAGCGAGTCCTTCTCATAAGTCCTCAATAAGCCAACCTTCCAACAAGTCCTCTTTTATTCGAGCTCGCTCAGGCAGTCCTCACCATCAGCCTTCTCTTGGTAAAGCGCATATACTCTCGAGTCCTCTCAATGCCAACCTTCCCCAGCGAGTCCTGTAGAAGGGCTTTGCGTGCGCGCTTTTATAACATAAGCCATTATGTTATATGGTGGACATATATGTTATATGGTGTTATATGGTGTCCATTGTGGACATCTCTCTGACCATTCTCAGAGAGACTCCTCAGCGTCGACGAGTCTGGCATTTCACTCAGGCCAACTGACACGGTCTTCAAGCAGCCATCAATCATCTGGACTGGCCTCCCATCTCTACCGCCTCTGACATCAACTCATCCTGGGAATTCTTCCAAAGTAAATTGCTCTCTCTCATGCACAGATTTATCCCATCTTGTCTTCAGTTGTCATACCCTTCCTCCCGTCCATGGTACACCCCCCCCCCCCCCCCCCAGCTCTCTCTGGGCTCTGTCCCCCAAATATTCCTACAGGTCGCACAAGATCTGCCTGCAACCCTCTTATGGTTAAACTGCCAAAATCAAGACTCTCTGCTCACCTTCACTCCTCTTTTCTCCCGCCTCTGGAACAAACTCCCTCACTCTCTTCAATCCCACTCCACCCTCCAGGTCTTTAAAGCAGCTGTTCACCACCATCTCTTATCTTCCCCCATCCAAAACCTTGATCTTTTCTACCCCTACTAATTTCACCCCAAATCCACTTTTTTGAAATACCAACTTCTGTCCTGGAAGTCCTTGTGTTTTATACTTCTCCCACCCCCCCCCCCCCTTCCCACGCCTCCTCCCCCCAAGCCCTCTCCCTCCCACACATCTCCCTGCTCTCAAATGTTGTGTTTGTGTGCTTCCCCTTCTCTCCCCATCTTGTCTTCCGCTCCCTCTTTTTATATATTTTGTTTGTCTGGTTGACTTGTTTGTGATGTAAATGTCAGCTCTTTCACGAGCCTCGATTCAGTATCAAAAAAAAAAAAAAAAAAAAAAAAAAAAGCCAGCGAACGCTCTCGAAGCCCAAACCACGCCCGGTCAGGCAACCTCACCTCAGCCCTGGTTGGCTGGTGTTGGCTTACCGGCTCTGCCCTGACGGCTGGTTGGCGTGCCTGCACCTCCATCCTGGCGCTCCGCCCACCTTTTCAGGCCTCACCTCGTGGCTTCAAGGAGTGTAACAAATTGGGAGGGCCGATGGGGCATAGACGGGAGAGTGCTTAATGGCGTCGCTTGGAGGGAGGCTGCCAAAATGAACGAAAGGGCCTACTCTTATTTGTTTGACGCAACGCAGATGCAACTATTGGGAATGGCCTTATCTAAACACAGAGTATGAAATAACTGACGTCCTAAGGTGACCTACGTGTTGCTTGTGGCCTACCTATGGGGTGCTACCTTTAACCTTTAATGATGTTATATTTACAAGTGTGGGTTCTCAAAACCGCAACAATATTATATATATATATATATATATATATATATATATATATATATATATATATATATATATATATATATATATATATATATAATCAAAAATAGGTATGTGTAATACCATATCAAATATAGTTATCATATAACCACCGTTTAGAGGCCATTTTATCAAATCAAATACCATATCAAATATAGTTATCATATACAGTGTATATATATATATATATATATATATATATATATATACACACACACACATTAGCTCCATTATATTAAGAGATAATAATTATGTGTGTGTGTGTGTGTGTGTGTGTGTGTGTGTGTGTGTGTGTGTGTGTGTGTGTGTGTGTGTGTGTGTGTGATGAACCACCATCCAAGAGGTTGAAGTCTTGACCAGGCTGAAGGCAAAAAGTAGAGAGTTTAGATTTGAAGTTTCTGGAACTCAAGCTGATCGCAGGAAATTACCACAAACGATCAGATTATTGGTAAAGACCCATATCCATATGGTTCACAAAGGACCTTCAGGAAGTAACCTGCCGGCACTTCTTGCTTTGGTCCACCCAGAGCCAGACTTAGGTGACCTAGGCATCTACCTGAGGCTCAAGGGGGAGGGGGGTTGGGGGGGTGGAAGGGGAGGTGCGCCTGCCACAAAACTATAACAAAGAAATTTGATGCAGGAGAAGGCCATTTGGATCATCATGCCTGCACTACAAGAGCACCAGATTAAATCAATAATACTATTAGTGCAATCGGGACGAATTCAGAGACAAAGTACTGCTAAACGGCAGATTTGTCTTCTTATTCATGTTCCAATTCATGTTCAAGATACCGTATAACATTCGATTTTGATAAGCTGTTCTTTTTTTGGTGTTCTCCTCTTTTTACCTTTAGAAGGGGCTCCTGATCCTCGATCATAAACTGATAAGATGGACGAAGGAACAGGACCCTATTGCTTAACCCAGATTTTTGCTTTGCATGCGCAGGGTAACTACTCTCTGAGTGAAAGACCCCTTGCAGTCTTAACTCTCTTCTTCTTTACTCATATGCTATGGCCCCTGTTTCTATCACTGTCCATACTGCTGATGAACTCTTCTGCACTTATTTTCTCTATACACTTCATCATCTTAAACATCTCTATCATGTCCCCTTGTAACCACATCCTTTCTAATGCATAAAGTCCTGTCTCCTCTAGCATGAAAACACAGATCCCTTCCCCCCTAAATGATTCCCACTCCTTCCTAAATGCAAAACGTTAACCCCTACACCATTCTTCCAGCCTTCCGCTGACATCTATTGCACTGCTCATAATTTATATTGCATTTCCTAATCTTGGGAGAATTCCAGAAAACGTTACATCACAGCCCTTGATGCTTTCAGTCACTTACCCAATATTCTGTACCTCTTTTTCAAATAGTTTTCAAAAAAATTGAAATCTTTTTCAAAAAGTAAACATTCCCTCCATCATTTGCTCCAAGGTGTACCACAACCAATGTCTTCCTGCCGTGAACCGATACGATGTCATGTAACCTTCCTTTCATGTCACCAACTCCTGCTACCTCAAAATCGCACACATCTCTATGTCTATGATCCTTCCTGCAGAATGAAGAATCAACATATTTAATAGTTTCATCACCAACAAAAACTGTCTCCCAAACCTCATTCCTACCTATCTCTATTGCTGCACAATCTCCACTGCCTGCCCTTGCTACTGCCTCACCTCTGCCTGCCTTCACTATCCCCCTCACCACTGCCTACACTCAATATCTCATAAGGTATTCGAAAGTTGATCAAATGGAGGGGGTAGCAAGGGCAGGCAGTGGTGAAAGGGATAGTGAGGGCAGGCGGTGGTGAGGCGGTAGCTAGCGCAGGCAGTGGTGAGGGGGATAGTGAGGGCAGGCAGTGGTGAGGGAGATAGTGAGGGCAGGCGGTGGTGAGGCGGTAGCTAGCGCAGGCAGTGGTGAGGGGGATAGTGAGGGCAGGCAGTGGTGAGGGAGATAGTGAGGGCAGGCAGCGGTGAGGGAGATAGTGAGGGCAGGCGGTGGTGAGGCGATAGCAAGGGCAGGCAGTGGTGAGGGGGTAGCCAGCGCAGGCAGTGGTGAGGGGGATAGCGAAGGCAGGCAGTGGTGAGGGGAGCCGCTTGTTGGGGGCGTCATTTAATTGAGAGCCATCCATGGTCCACCCATGATGCCAGTCAATATGTTGTGGTTGACTTGTCATAAGCATGTCCATAGCACCTCAAGCATCAAAACTTTAACCTGTCTCGGTGACGTAATGGTTAGAATGCCCGCTCTGCATCTGGGTGGTCAGTGGTTCGAACCATGACCAAGTCAAACTAAAGACTTTAAATGGTACTTGCTGCTTCCCTGCTCGAATCTCAGCATTTCCAATGGACATGGCACAGACAAACAGCCATAGGTTGGCAACCATTGCTCAGACTTGATGGTCTGTGTTGAAGTTCCTTGCAAGGAAATTCATAACTTAGGAATCCACAACATCTCTTCCTCATATTTTGATTCAAGGCAAAGGCAAATATTTCCAAGGCAAAGAAATGAAAGAATAGTAGAGATGTAAATGACAACTGTATGCAGTACAAACCTTTCTCCCTGTTGTGTTTTCCAGACCTGCTCAAATCGCTGACTGTTGTTCTTTACAGAGCTCCGAGTGAACTGCTCCATCCGCTTCCTCTTTGCCTGCAGAGCCTTGGTCACGTCCACTGCACCGGACAGTGATTGCATCTATATGTACAGTTATGTACAAAGCACATGCATGTAATCTACAAACGAGTATCACGGTACTTACCACCAAACTGTTCCAGCATCGTCTGCATGTTGTTTCTGTAAATGGAGAAGATAATTTCTATCTCATCAGATAAGAATCATCAGTTATAAGAGTTATAAGTTATAAGATAAGAATTTATAGTTCACTGAATCTCCATTTATAAAAATGCAAAACCAGAAATGCAGAAAACAAAGCACATAACCAAGAGTTTTTTTATTTTGCATTTTCAGCATTGCAGCTACAAGGTGACCATCATTTTATTCTCATGATGACTGTCATATGTCACAGTTTCCATGTGTGTTAAGATTATAATATATTCTGTTGAGGGGTGGGGAAACGGGCCTGCATCGAACGGGACAACCGGATAATCATTTTCCTCATCACCCGAGCAGAAATGGTACCAATAATAAGAATTTGTAACAGATGCTGATTTATTCTAGCTTACAATGGGCTGGCAGGGTGGCCTAGGCCGTAGAGGTACGCACACTCGCTTTAAGCTCTCGAACCTGGGTTCGATTCCTAACCCAGCTATAAACTGTAATGATGGTGTTTCACAGGCAGGGTGATTCACCAATGTGTGTGCAGTCTGTCTGTAGTTCATGACTATCTTTATCGTTCCTCTAAACAAGCCGTAAATGTGATCTTTTTGATATGGGTTGTTTTTTTTTCAGAATTATAATATTGTACAAGAACAACATTCCCTGTGGCAAGCACTGGGTGGAACACCTTAACGTCCAACTGCTATGGCACCGAATAGTGCTTCATCTGGTAAATCTCAAATTGGAGATCAGATGGAGGATGACCATAAAGTAGATGTACTCAATGATCATTCCCCATACCAAGTTGCTGAAGTATTTACGGGATGTTTCCCATTACTGATGATGGTTAGTAAGAGGTGACATCGAAGATAAAGTTTTTGGGATTCAGAACTTTGTTGATGAACATTCTCCTGGTCCAAATGAGTCCATATGAATGCAATTTAGAAGTCATTGCATTGATTTATAGTGCCTTTCAAAGCTGAAATATCCACAACAATGATATATTTGCATTTCGCTGTAAAACTTTAACAACCTTCAATTCCTCCGAAAGAGAGGCTATTTGCTACTGGCGGTTAACTTGCAAGCTGTGTACAGCCATGCACAGGAGCAGAGTGGCTTTCACCAGTTACACGAGCCTCGTGCCTTCGATACGGTCTGGCACCCCGCTCTGCTCACCAAACTCTCCTCCTATGGTATCCATAGAAATCTCCACGCTTGGCTTGCGGACTTCCTCTCCAGTCATAGTCAACGTGTGGCCCTGAATGTATTTCTCTCATCTCCCCTTCCTGTTCAGGCTGGAGTTTCCCAAGGCAGTGTTCTGGGCTCTGTGCTTTTTTTTGGTCTTCATCAATGATCTCTCTGACTCTCTTTAAAATCCTCTCTATCTCTTTGATGATGACGCCACTCTCTGCCGCTCAATTCCTCATCCCTCATATCGGCAGTCTGCAGCTTCCTCACTCTCTGCAGACCTGGACAAAATCACAGACTGGTCAAACAAGAGGAACATGTCTTCCAATCCTGACAAATCTCACACTCTTACGATGTCTCTCCGAAAAGACCGACTGGATAACCTTCCCATCTACTTTCTCAACAATCCTCTCCAATAAATTATGTCACTCAAGCTTTTGGGTCTCACTATCTGCCATGATCTTTCCTGGGAAAACCACATTTCAAAGCTGACCTCCAAAGCCAGTCGCCGACGTCCTTCCTTGGCACACCTGAGCTCCTCACCACATACAAGGCTTTCATCCGTAGCTCAATGGAATACTGCTCTCCACTCTGGGCTGGTGCTCCTGCCTCACACCTAACTCGGCTTCACGCTGTAGAAACCAAAGCTTTCAGAATCATTGGAATCTCCCGTGATGAAGCTAACTCTGAGGGCGTTTCACTCACTCACCGCAGGCAGGTTGGTGGTCTTTCTGTCTTCTACCGACTCCTCTCCGGCCTTGCTCCTCCAGCTCTGTCTGTGCTGTGTCCCCTAAATATTCCTACAGGTCGCACAAGATCTGCCAGCAACCCTCTTATGGTTAAATTCCCAAAACAAGACTCTCTGCCCACCTTCATTCTTTCATTCTTCTTTACTCCCGGCTCTGGAACAAACTCCCTCACTCTCTTCAATCCCACTCCTCCCTCCATGTCTTTAAAACAGCTGTTCACCACCATTTATTATCTTCCCCCATCGAAAACCTTGATCTTTTCTACCTCCGTTAATACACCCCAAATCCACATCATTCAATCCCCGACTTCATTCCTGAAATTCCTTGCAGTGTCAATTTGTTTTGTACCGTATACCCCTTCCCTCCCCCTCCCACCCTCCCCCCAAGCCCTCTCCCTTCGAACAGATCTCCCGATGTCCCTGTTCTCTGCTGTTGTGCTTGTGTGCTTCCCTCTCTCTCCCCATCTTGTCTACCCCTCCCTTTATTGTTTTACGTGTCCGTTTATTTCGTTTCCCGGTGTGTACCCTGGTTTAGAATAGGTACACCGTATCCCTGCGTGTCATTGGAGGCGACTAAGAGGGTTGGCGTCAGGAAGGGCATCCGGCCATAAAAACATTGCCTCAAAAAGAGAACCATGACAATTACAACTACATATGGGCAGGGTACAGCCCGAAGTGGAGATCGGTTTCTGAGGTTTGGGACATTGAATGTAGGGACAATGACAGGGAGATCAGGAGAAGTGGTGGAAGTATTGGTCAGAAGAAGAGTGGACATATGTTGTGTGCAAGAGACGAGATGGAAGGGAAGTGGTGTGAAAATGGTGAAGGGTAGGCAGGGACAGAAATACAAGTTTGTGGGGCAAGGGTGCCCGGAGGGCGTGAATGGTGTTGGTGTCCTGTTGTCTGAGGAGTTTATAGACAATGTGGTGAGTGTGAATAGAGTGAGTGATAGGTTGATGATGGTGAAAATGATGATTGGAAAGCTCTTGGTGAACGTCATCTCGGGATATGCTCCACAGGTTGGCCGGAGCGATGAAGAGAAGGACAAGTCCTGATGTGCGATAGAGAAGCTGATGGAAAACGTGAAAGATGAGGAAGTTGTTGTGGTAGGAGGAGACCTAAATGGACATGTGGGAAGGAGTATGGACGGTTTTGCGGGAGTTCATGGGGGTTATGGATATGGGGTGAGAAATGGAGAAGGTGAAAGGATTTTGGAGTTTGCTGATGGAGCTGATTTGTTGATTTGTAATACTCAGTTCCAGAAAGAGGATAATAAGCTTGTTACATACACGTCAGGTGGGTCGACGACAACCGTTGACTACCTGATGGTGTGTAGGCAAGATAGGGGGCACCTCCGGGACACAAAGGTGATCCCGGGGGAGGAGGCTGTTTCACAGCACCACTTGGTTGTCTGCGACATAAGGGTGAAAGGTGCGAGGAGAGCTCGGCGGGTGAAGTACCCACCGAGAATGAAGGTGTGGAGGTTGAAAGAGGTGACAGTAAGGGAGGCATTAAAAGAGAGGCTGAGTAGGGTAGAGGATGATGTGGTTGAGCTTGAAAGTGGTTGGATGTCAATGAAAGCTAGTCTGTTGGGAGCCGTTGGTGAGGTATGTGGATGGACAAAAGGAACACCGAGGCACTCGGAAACATGGTGGTGGGATGATGAAGTTGGAAAGAGGATTGACGAGAAGAGGAAGAAGTTCAAGGAGTGGCAGAAGGCGAAGGGTACGCGAGCAGAAAAAGCAGAGCATGAAAGTTATAAGGCAGCCAAGAAGGCTGCAAAGCAAGACGTAGCAAAGGCGCAGGAGGCATGTAGGAAAATGTTCGGAGAACGCTTAGATTCGGAAGAGGGTCAGAGAGCAGTACTCAGGATTGCAAAGCAGATAGCGAAAGAGAGGTGTGATGTGATGGGGGTGAGTTGCTTGAAGGATGAAGTGGGACAAATCATTGTGGTCCAGATGGAATTAAAGGAAGATGGAAAAGATATATGGAAATGCTGTTGAATACAGAAAATGAATGGGATGGCAACATCGAGAGTAACCCAGTTTTAGGACCGGCAGAGAAGATAACTGAGAAGGAAGTTGAGGAAGCGATAAAAGCAATGAAAAGTAGAAAAGTGGGAGGGCCGACGGGAGTTGTGGGATATATGTTGAAGGCAGCAGGAAGTTGGGGTGTGAAGAGAATGACAGAGATCTGTAATCTGGTGGTGAAAGAAGGCCGCATTCCAGTGGCTTGGGAACTGAGTACCCTCGTCCCACTATACAAGGGGAAAGGTGACCCTCTTGAGTGTGGCTCGTACCGAGCGATAAAGTTATTGGAGCATGGAATGAAGGTATTGGAAAGGGTGTTGGAGAGGAGGATAAGGAAGAAGGTGAAGATCGACGAAATGCAGTTTGGATTTATGCCAGGAGGAGGAACGACAGACGCGCTCTTTATTGTGAGGCAGTTGCAGGAGAAGTACATGGAGAAGAGGAAGAAGTTGTTTGTTGGGTTTGTTGATCTAGAATTCTAGAGAAAGCATTCGATAGGGTTCCACGCGAAGTAGTGACATGGGCATTGAGGAAGTTAGGAGTGGAGGAATGGTTGATCAGAGTAGTGATGACAATTTACAAAAGAGCGCGCACAGCTGTAAGGACGAAGGATGGGAACAGTGGTGAGTTTGAGGTGAAGGTGGGAGTGCATCAGGGGTCGGTACTAAGTCCACTACTATTTGTAGCTGTGATGGAGGTGCTGGCTCAGAACGTAAAGGAGGGTTTACCGTGGGAGTTGTTGTATGCAGATGATCTGGTGTTGATTGCGGAAAGTATGGATGGACTGAAGGAAAAGGTGAACAAGTGGAAGGAATGTATGGAGACAAAAGGTCTGAAGGTGAATATCGGAAAGACGAAGGTGATGGCAAGTGGTAAAGCATGTGGTGAGGTGGAAAGAACTGGGAAGTGGCCATGTGCTGTGTGTCCAGGAAGGGTGTCGGAGTGAACTCCATTCAATGTACAATGTGCGCTGAGTGGGTTCATCAAAAATGTAGTGGTCTGAGAGGGTCATTAACCAGTGTGGCAGCTACATTCAAATGTAAGGTGTGCACAGAGGGAGCTGCAGATGGAGGAAATGTTGAGTTGGATCTTGGAGACGGCGTGAAGCTGGAAGGTGTGAAAACATTTTGCTACCTCGGAGACATGCTGAATGGAGAAGGTGGATCAGACTCGGCAACGGTTGCTTGAGTGAGATGTGCATGGAAGAAGTTTCGGGAACTCAGTGGCGTGCTGATGAGGAGGGGAGTGTCGTTGAAGCTGAAGGGAAAGGTGTATGCAGCATATGTGAGAAGTGTTATGATTTATGGGAGCGAGACATGGGTCATGAATGTAGAGCAGCAACGAAGGCTGGAAAGGGTGGAAATGCGAATGGTTCGGTGGATGTGCGGAGTATCGTTGAGAGAGAGGAAGACAAATGATGAATTGCGAAAAATGATGGGAATAGAGCCTGTGATTGATGCTGTGAAGAGGAACAGGTTGAGATGGTTTGGTCATGTGTTGAGGAAGGATGAAAGTGACTGGTTGAAAAGAGTGATGGAAATGAATGTAGAAGGAAGTAGAGGATGGGGAAGACCGAGAAAGACTTGGCTAAAGATGGTGGAAGAAGAAATGCGGGCAAGGGGGTTAACAAGGAGAGATGCAGAAAATAGGGCAAAATGGAGAAGATTGTCATGGGGACCGCAAGGCTAACCCCCGCTCAAATAGTGTCAGGGAAAATGGCCTTAAAATGCATGTTGTTGTTGTGTCCGTTTATGTTTTTTGTGTTTTATGTGCTAATATGTTTGATGTGCTAGCTCTTAAATGAGCCTCGATCTTGTATACAAAAAAAAAAAAAAAAGCCCCCTGGATGGACGTTAAACAGGTGTCCCGTCTGCCAGCATTATTTGGTGGAAATTAAAGATACACTTCGTGAAGAGTGGGTGAGCTATCTCCGGCATCCTGAAAAAAAAAAAATACAAATTCCTGTTCGAACTACTTTGTCAAACGTCAGGCCTGGCCAGCCGGTTCATAAAAGTCTTAGACCAAAAACTTACCCCAGGCCAACCCCAAAATAATGTGGGACTAATTGCGGCCATTAAATAAACAAGATGTTTCTAGCTTGCGATGCAACAACCTTGTTTTACCTCCTCTCTCTCTCTCTCTCTCTGGTCATCTAACAACTCATCTTCATGACCCAATGCTTGGCTAGACAATCACACAGAAACAAGAAATTCATAACTTCCCTTTTTAACAGGAACAAAGCACAGCAGGAAAAGAAATCCAAAAATAAAACGGTACGCCACTCACCCATAGTTTGTATCGATCCCAGCCTCCTCTACTGGTCCAGCATTCCCAAGGGAAGTTTGGGCTCTTTGCTTTCCTTGCTTTGGTCCAGTGGGAGTTTCGTCTGCACAGGTGGTGGGAATGTCAAAAATAGCTCCTCATATGTTCCCTAAAGGTACAAGTGCTCATTGGTGTGGGCTCACCACAATTCAGATCTTCAAGAAACATGTCGTCTTGATCCGAAGGTATTTCGCTCTGTGGAGAATCCTCCTGCATTTTCCTCTTTGTTGCCTTCTTGCCATCTTTGCTCAATTTTGGAGGCATTCTACTTCAGATCTTTAAATATCACATCAGTATAATAAATGTCAGAATTATACATAAAGTGCTTTTAAAATTAGAACAATTTATATTCTTATTCCAATCTATCTTGCTTCCTCCCTGAAGATCAGAGGTGAACAGTTTTTGTTTATTATTGACAATCCAAGAGCAAAGTAGGGAGAGTTATCACATAATAAACTAGAACGGCACTCAGTAGAGAGCATACCTCCGCCTGGTTGACCATATCACTCAATGGTGAAGAATCGCTTAATAAATTCTAGCCTGATCCGGATCTGGATCTTCTCCAAAATTTAATCGATGCTTCCTTGTCACATACACAACCTGTGCAACAAGTTTCGTTCAAATCCATCCATAACTTTTTGAGATATCCTGCTATGTATCGTTTTTGGCCCCATCTCCAAATGGTGAAGAATCACTTAAAGAAGACCAAAAGTCTAACAGCGGCGTAGCCAGGCTTGTAAAATATTATAAACCACAAACACATATGTTTAGCTTTTTAAACAGTCGCTAATACTGTTTATAACGTTAAACAAAAAAATTTGGAGGAATCCCGACATCCATGAGGTCAGTTTTACTTACAGAACTGAGCGAAGATCTACTGTAATCTATATACCCCACAAGGGTTGGAGATGTGCTCATTTACCAAGCAGCTAGCAAGCGCTTGCCAAGCCAGCCGTTGCTTAAGGGTTTTGAATGGAGTGTTTGCTCGAATGCTGAAACCACTTGGCGATCTCTCCACAAGAAACTTGGTAAATGAACACACACCCAATGTTCTTGAGACCCGACCATAGATCGACTGTAATCTACATACCCCAAAGAGGAATGACCCTTCCTGCCCCTCCCGGAATAAGCGGGTGTACTAGTAAATAAAATGTTGGTCGATGGAGTCAGCCGCCGTAATGACATCATAAACGTAATGACGTAAGAGACACAAAACTGCCGCTACTTTAATATGTAGAAGATGATATTGTAGCGGTTACCTTATTCGCATGTCGCGGTTAACTTATTCGCACGTGGCGGTTACCTTATTTGCATGTAGCGGTTACCTTATTTGGTCATAATCCACGTGCACGGGCCTGTGGGGCTTTTGGTTGTGTGGACGTGACGCACGCGCGGTGGTTGGAGCCACGCCCTCCGAAGAGGGTTTTTGGCTTTATAAAAGCTGTACGAGTTCCGTTCGCGAGAGTGTGCAGGAGATTTCTGTACGAATAAACGAGCTTCGAACCCTACGAAATGGCCTCGTCTTCTCGCCTTCCGCAACTCCTAAAATATATTTAACTTCCAGTAAGTTTGCAGTCACGA
Organism: Myxine glutinosa; assembly: GCF_964187855.1. Lineage (NCBI taxonomy): Eukaryota > Metazoa > Chordata > Myxini > Myxiniformes > Myxinidae > Myxine > Myxine glutinosa. The sequence goes on along the minus strand of NC_136273.1, from coordinate 40,990,971 downwards.
CGAAGGGATTAATGTTACGATTAGATTTACTATAATATTAACGTTACATTATCATTATTTCAAATATGATATTGCTGTTAAAAAACCGAGACGAATTCCTTACTTTTATTCTCCGTGAATACTGTGGTTATTAATATTAGTGCCGAACACTGCTCATCATCGATTCATGAACCATACACCGCTTCAATCCATTAACTTTGTATTCATGACATTGGGATTCAAGTGTTATGGTTATATTTACTATATTATTATGATTATTATTACGAAAACGATACTACTGAAACAATACACTACTGTATTAAGAAACCTGGGCTTAATTTGTCCGAAGATGAGGCAACGCCTAAGGCCTATACATACCGTATTGTTGGAAGAGACGTAAGGCCGATGCTTTCGATATTTGATGGTCATTTTAACAATCGGTTTGTTTGTGTTTCACACTGAATGAAAAACGTAAAGGTAGAGCATGGCGATTGTGATATATGACAAGTTTGACGATATGTTTGGCCTGAACGGCATATAAATCAAAATGGCGGTGTGTGGAGAGTCAACTGCCGTACCGCCGTAATGACTTCAACCTGGCATGTGACCAGAGATCCTCAGCTCTGATTGATATATGTTTGAAGGGACATGCATACATACATTCATACAGTGGCGTAGTGATGGGGGTGGGGGGGAGGGGGGCAAAGGGGGCGACCGCACCAGGCGCGCAGTGAATGCAGCGCCAAATGACCGTCAAAAAAACGTTTTCATGCTCCATTTGATTGTACTAGGGCATTGCCCGTACTATATCTATATCTAAAATTATATCCCCCCCCCTCTATTTACATGAAATGGTTTGGTCCAAAGCGAACGGCTTGCGAGTACGGTGACAATCCCCCCCCTCTATTTACATGCAATGGTTTGGTCCAAAGCGAACGGCTTCCGGAGTTTGGTAAAGAAATCGCCATCGCGTGCACAAACGCGCAGGAAAGCGAATGAATCGCAAATTCGGTTTTATTAGTTTTAAAACATAGTTTAACGCCAACATAGTTTGCAAACGTGAAATAAATGAATACGCTGTCAAATGTGCCATCCGAGGCAGAGTGTGTCCGCCACGTTCGGCACACGCGATCGTTCGCTGCTCTCTGATTGGTTGAATCGTTTTTTGGACATAGCTCGGTAAGTAATTGTCCGATTAATATGAAACCTTGAAAAGGCACATCCTCGGGTCCCCAGCAATATACCTGGCAAGTTAAAAGTATATCGGACCCGTGGTTGTCGAGAAACAGCGGTCACAGACAAACAAACGTACAGACGTACAAACGTACAGAGATTACTGGAATTATAGATAGATTGTATATAAATTATAATATACTGTAACAAACTCGTGAGATCACGAAAAGCAACTTTCAGAACCACGTGTTACAGTTTAAACTCCGTGCTACATGTCAATGTCTCATGTCGATGTTTACAAACTCTTTACATCCGGATTCACTTTTTTCGTAATTCCTATTTCTATCTCCTCTCACAGATGTCCGTGAAGTTAGCAACCTTTACCCTTTACCCTTTACCAGATTCAAACTTAGGGTTGTACCATGACAAAAATGGGGATGTTGTGGATAACTTTGTACAAAAGGCGAATGCGAAAATAGGGTAAATTATGGATTATGGTAATCCGATAATGGTTCGAATCCAGTAACGGACTGAATCGGTTAAAATAAAATCGAATCCGGTCAACGTTTGAATCGGTTAATGGTTCGAATCCGGTGAACGTTTGAATCGGTTAAAATAAAATCGAATCCGGTAAACATTTGAATCGGTTAATGGTACGAATCCGGTAAACGTTTGAATCGGTTAATGGTTCGAATCTGGCAAACGTTTGAATCGGTTAAAATAAAATCGAATCCGGTAAACGTTTGAATCGGTTAATGGTTCGAATCCGGTAAACGTTTGAATCGATTAATGGTTCGAATCCGGCAAACGTTTGAATCGGTTAAAATAAAATCGAATCCGGTCAACATTTGAATCGGTTAATGGTTCGAATCCGGTAAACATTTGAATCGGTTAAAATAAAATCGAATCCGGTAAACGTTTGAATCGGTTAATGGTTCGAATCCGGTAAACATTTAAATCAGTTAAAATAAAATCGAATCCGGTCAACGTTTGAATCGGTTAATGGTTCGAATCCGGTAAACGTTTGAATCAGTTAAAATAAAATCGAATCCGGTCAACGTTTGAATCGGTTAATGGTTCGAATCCGGTAAACATTTGAATCGGTTGAAATAAAATCGAATCCGGTAAACATTTGAATCGCTTAATGGTTCGAATCCGGTAAACATTTGAATTGGTTAATGGTTCGAATCCGGTAAACATTTGAATCAGTTAAAATAAAATCGAATCCGGTAAACATTTGAATCGGTAAAAATAAAATAAAATCCGGTAAACATTTGAATCAGTTAATGGTTCGAATCCGGTAAACGATTGAATCGGTTAATGGTTCGAATCCGGTAAACATTTGAATCGGTTAAAATAAAATCGAATCCGGTAAACATTTGAATCGGTTAAAATAAAATCGAATCCGGTAAACATTTGAATCGGTTAAAATAAAATCGAATCCAGTGCAGATTTGATTCGGTCAAAATAAAATCGAATCCGGTGAACGTTTGAATCGGTTAAAATAAAATCGAATCCGGTAAAGATTTGAATCGGTTAAAATAAAATCGAATCCGGTAAACATTTGAATCGGTTAAAATAAAATCGAATCCGGTAAACGTTTGAATCGGTTAAAATAAAATCGAATCCGGTAAAGATTTGAATCGGTTAAAATAAAATCGAATCCGGTAAACATTTGAATTGGTTAAAATAAAATCGAATCCGGTAAACATTTGAATCGGTCAAAATAAAATCGAAGCCGGTAAACATTTGAATCGGTCAAAATAAAATCGAATCCGGTAAACATTTGAATCGGTCAAAATAAAATCGAATCCGGTAAACATTTGAATCGGTTAAAATAAAATCGAATCCGGTAAACATTTGAATCGGTCAAAATAAAATCGAATCCGGTAAACATTTGAATCGGTCAAAATAAAATCGAATCCGGTAAACATTTGAATCGGTCAAAATAAAATCGAATCCGGTAAACATTTGAATCGGTCAAAATAAAATCGAATCCAGTGAACGTTTGAATCGGTTAATGGTTCGAATCCGGTAAACGTTTGAATCGGTTAAAATAAAATCGAATCCGGTAAACATTTGAATCGGTTAATGGTACGAATCCGGTAGACGTTTGAATCGGTTAAAATAAAATCGAATCCTGTAAATATTTGAATTGGTTAAAATAAAATCGAATCCGGTGAACATTTGAATCGGTCAAAATAAAATCGAATCCAGTGAACGTTTGAATCGGTTAATGGTTCAAATCCGGTAAACGTTTGAATCGGTCAATGGTTCGAATCCGGTAAACGTTTGAATCGGTCAATGGTTCGAATCCGGTAAACGTTTGAATCGGTTAATGGTTCGAATCCGGTAAACGTTTGAATCGGTCAATGGTTCGAATCCGGTAAACGTTTGAATCGGTCAATGGTTCGAATCCGGTAAAGGTTTGAATCAGTTAATGGTTCGAATCGGGTAAACGTTTGAATCGGTTAATGGTTCAAATCCGGTAAACGTTTGAATCGGTTAATGGTTCGAATCCGGTAAACGTTTGAATCGGTCAATGGATCGAATCCGGTAAATGTTCGAATCCGGTAAACGTTGGATCGGTTAATGGTTCAAATCCGGTAAACGTTTTTGTTTTTTTTGTGTATACAGAATCGAGGCTCGTGAAAGAGCTAACATTTATCACACAAACAAATCAAACAGACAAACAAAGTATATAAAAAGGGGAGCGGTAGACAAGATGGGGAGAGAAGGGGAAGCACACAAACACAACATTTGAGAGTAGGGACATCGGGAGATGTGTGGGAGGGGGGCTTGGGGGGCGGAGGCGTGGGAAGGGGGGGAGGTGGGAGAAGTATAAAACACAAGGACACCAAGGACTTCCAGGAAAGAAGTTGGTATTTCAAAAAAGTGGATTTGGGGTGAAATTAGCGAGGGTAGAAAAGATCAAGGTTTTGGATGGGGGAAGATAAGAGATGGTGGTGAACAGCTGTTTTAAAGACCTGGAGGGAGGAGTGGGATTGAAGAGAGTGAGGGAGTTTGTTCCAGGGGCGGGAGAAAAGAGGAATGAAGGAGTGAAGGTGAGCAGAAAGTCTTGATTTTGGCAGTTTAACCATAAGAGGGTTGCAGGCAGATCTTGTGCGACCTGTAGGAATATTTTAGGGACAGAGCCCAGAGAGCTGGGGGAGCAAGGCCGGAGAGGAGTCGGTAGAAGACGGAAAGACCAACAATCTGCCTGCGGTGAGCAATTTAAAGGCCCTCGGAGTTAGCTTCATCGCGGGAGATTCCAATGATTCTGAACGCTTTGGTTTCAACAGCGTGAAGACGAGCTAGGTGTGAGGCAGGAGCACCGACCCTGAGGGGGGAACAGTATTCCATTGAGCTGCGGATGAAAGCCTTGTATGTGGTGAGGAGCTCAGGTGTGCCAAAGAAGGACTTCGCACGACGGAGGATGCCCAGTCGGCGACTGGCTTTGGAGGCAAGATTTGAAATGTGGTTTTCCCAGGAAAGATCATGGCAGATAGTGAGACCCAAAAGCTTGAGTGACAGAACTTCTTGGAGAGGATTATTCAGAAAGTGGATGGGAGGGTTGTCCAGTCGGTCTTTTCGGAGAGACATCGTAAGAGGGTGAGATTTGTCAGGATTGAAAGACATGTTCCACTTGTTTGACCAGTCTGTGATTTTGTCCAGGTCTGTAGAGAGTGAGGAGGCTGCAGACTGCCGATCTGAGGGATGAGGAATGGAGCGGCAGAGAGTGGAGTCATCAGCAAAGAGATGGAGAGGATTTTCAAGACAGTCAGAGAGATCATTGATGAAGACCAGAAAAAGCACAGGGCCCAGAACACTGCCTTGGGGAACTCCAGCCTGAACGGGAAGAGGAGATAAGAGAAACCCATTCAGGGCCACATGTTGACTACGACTAGAGAGGAAGTCCGCCATCCATGCGTGGAGATTTCCATGGATACCAAAGGAGGAGAGTTTGGTGAGCAGAACGGGGTGCCAGATCGTATCGAAGGCATGTGATATGTCAAGGGAGACAGCTCTAATTTCCTGTTTGGCATTGAGGACCTCCATCCATTGTTGAGACAGCAGAAGCAGCATGTCCAGAGTCGAGTGACCTGGTCTGAAACCAAATTGATGGTCAGAGATCAAGCCATTGGAGAAGAGGAAAGATTTCATATCCGAAGCAATGATGGATTCCATGACTTTGCTGATAGTTGGGAGAAGGCTGATTGGTCTTTAGTTCTGAGGATCTGTTTTTGCACCTTTTTTGTGTAAAGTGGTTATGTTGGCTGATTTCCAAGCAGATGGCAGATGACCTTGAGCAAAAGAGAGGGTGAAGAGAACAGAGAGAGGGAGTGAAAGAGCGGAAGAACAGGATTTTAGGACCCGTGGGCTGATGCCGTAAGGTCCAGTTGCAGAATCAGAGTCGAGGGTTGACAGAAACTTTTCCACCTTGTCAGGAGGAAAGGGCACAGAGTCCAGGAGCAGTTGGGTATGACTGGGTACGGTGGGTACAGAGAGGGATGGGTTTGGGACACAAGATTTAGAGGCAAACACAGAGTTGAGGCATTCAGCTTTTTCACGTTCGGAGTCGGCTGTGTAGCCGTTTGAGGTAAGGGAGGGGATGGAGGGGGAACAAACACCAGAAACAGATTTGACCAGACGCCACCAGGATTTGGAAGAGGGAGACAGATAAGAGAGTTCTGTCCTGAGAACGGAGAGATATTGTTTCCTGGCTCTCCTGAGGGTGGACACACACTTGTTTCGGGCTTTGTGAAAGGAAATGAGATTTCCTTCCGTTGGATTTGCTTTCCAGGAGACGAAGGCAAGTTGTTTCTGGGAAATAGCCTCACCACAAGATTCTGTGTACCATGGACGGGAGGAAGGGTATGACAACTGAAGACGAGATGGGATAAATCTGTGCATGAGAGAGAGCAATTTGCTTTGGAAGAATTCCCAGGATGAGTTGACGTCAGAGGCGGTAGAGATGGGAGACCAGCCCAGATGATTGATGGCTGCTTGAAGACCGTGCCAGTTGGCCTGAGTGAAATGCCAGACTTGCCGACGCAGAGGAGGCTCTCAGAATGGTCAGAGAGATGTCCACTTTGACAAGCACATGATCAGATGAGCCGATTGGAGCAGAAGAAGAGCAGCAGACATTTTCAGGGAAGTTAGTCACAACCAAGTCCAGAAGAGAAGATGCTCCGTTGACTGAGATCCGGGTCGGGAAATTGACAGATTGTGTCAGTCCCAGTGAGTCGCAGAAGTGAAAGTGATAGTCCCAGTCGGTTAATGGTTCAAATCCGGTAAACGTTTGAATCGGTAAATGGTTCGAAACCAGTAAACGTTTGAATCGGTTAATGGTTCGAATCTGGTAAACGTTTGAATCGGTTAATGGTTCGAATCCGGTAAACGTTTGAATCGGTTAATGGTTCGAATCCGGTAAACGTTTGAATCGGTAAATGGTTCAAATCCGGTAAACGTTTGAATCGGTTAATGGTTCAAATCCGGTAAATGTTTGAATCGGTTAATGGTTTGAATCCGGTGAACGTTTGAATCGGTTAATGGTTCGAATCCGGTAAACGTTTGAATTGGTTAATGGTTCGAATCCAGTAAACGTTTGAATTGGTAAATGGTTCGAAACTGGTAAACGTTTGAATCGGGTAAAGGTTTGAACCGGGTAAAGGTTTGAATCAGGTAACGATTTGAATCGGGTAAAGGTTTGAATCGGGCAAAGGTTTGAATCAGGTAAAGGTTTGAATCGGGTAAAGGTTTGAATCGGGTAAAGGTTTGAATCAGGTAAAGGTTTGAATCAGGTAAAGGTTTGAATCGGGTAAAGGTTTGAATCCGGTAACGATTTGAATCGGGTAAACGTTTGAATCGGGTAAACGTTTGAATCGGGTAACGATTTGAATCGGTAACGATTTGAATCGGGTAACGGTTTGAATCGGGTTCAGGTTTGAATCGGGTAAACGTTTGAATCGGGTAAAGGGTGTTAACTTGACGGTGTTACGTTGTTAGTAATTATCGGCCTGCCTGCTGCGTAGATCTCGTCTTTTATAATGAGGTTTTATAATTATGCACTCGGTAACATGGAGATCACCCATTGGCCCAAGGGATGGAGGGGTGTAACTGTTGGACATTTGTTATGTAATTATGTCGATCAAATCTAGATATCTCAGGTGTTATGTCCCAATCAGCAACGGCCAGGATCACGTGTCAAGTGAGTTCTTTAACTTCCTTGTCTTCCTCTGCTGCTCTGTCTCATCAGCGCCAGTCTCTCGGCCATAGAAATACCACACCACGCTGCATGCATGTTTGATGTAGTTTTTGTTAACTACCTTGTAGCATACCTGCCTGCTCTACTGCTTCAGCACTAGTTTACCTTTCAACAAGCCCAGCTCTGCTCGGACCAGGGCGGGGATTATACGTTCGTTTTATTATTGCCAAATTGCACTTATATAATTATTGTTGTTAATATTAATTGGATTAATAAATGCTTTGTTACAATGATATCATTGTTTTTGTTATATATTTTGTAATAGGAATACAATGTTTTGGAAAGACCGATTAAACTGCTCTGTACACCTTAACATGGCCCGTGTTTAGAAACATAGGAATTCTTCCGGATTCTTTGTAGGAAAAATGGCCTCTAAAGGTGGTTCAATTGAACAGCTTCCAGGGCTCTGCTGCTGAGCCCACTGGGGAAGTTTAGAGCTCTTTCATATGGCCCCCCAATCGGAATTTCTGACTATGTCAGTGCCTGCAGGGGGCGTTATTTTTGACCTTCGCCCCGAGCGCCACAAACCATCACCACCCCACTGCATACATACATTTATACATACATACATACACACATACATACATACAAACACTGTTCTAGACAGCTTTGCCCGATGGGCTACACTGTAAAAAATTTCGTAGCCGGATCCGAATCCGGATCTTCACCAAAATCTAATCATTTCGTCCTTGTCACAATGTCACATACGCTACATCTCTGCCAGATTTCGTCCGAATCCGTCCACAACTTTTAGATATTTTGTTCACAAATGGACAAACGGACAAACAGACAGACAGGGGTGAAAACATAACCTCCATCCACCTTTGGTGGCGGAGGTAAAAATACACAATTTGGTGTCTGTCTGTCTGACGATTTTTGACCACGATACATTCGGTCGGTACTTATGCAATCTCAACCAAACTCGACAGGTGGACTAAGGGTCACACAATGAAGGTTGTAACAACTTCATTTGCCCCCCTCCCCAAGGGGGTTTTCACCACCAATGGGGATGCGTGTTGAGGTGTATATCCGAGTTAAGCTAGCTTTATCATGGCGTTTTTCCAAAGCCACTTCTAATAACAAAACTGATAACAAAAGCATAATATTAATGTTATTACAAAACAATATTAATACTAATCATATCCCACATCCCCAAGGGATGTTTCCTCCCTGGCTAAACACTGTGTTAACATTTATAAATAGCTTATCGTGCCGTTGTCGTGGGAGCACCTTCCAAGTAAAAAATATTTTAAACCACAAACACGTATGATTACCTTTTTAAACAGTCGCTAATGCTGTTTAACACTAAACTGAAATAAATTTGGAGGAATTCCGACATCAATCAATGCTTATCACATCGACGAATGCACCTGGCCGTAGATCTACTGTACTCTATATACCCCACTCGGGTTCACAACACGGACCCTTCCTGCCGCTAACCTGGACTTCTTCCAAGGAGATTTTGGTGGCGTTTTTGCAAAGCCGCTTCTAATTACAAAAGTAATAACAATACTTCTGATAATAGCATAATATTAACGACATTATGAAGCAATATCCGCACTCCACAAGGCGTTTGTGACTTGCGATATTGCAGGCCTTCCCCGACACTCTCACAGGAGTAAATTTTACTATCGGGAATCTAGAATAGTGAGGCATGGCCTGATCTTTCAATGATCTGGGTTCGATTCCTGGTCTGGGCATGTCATTTTCCCACATATATCAATTTAATTGTTTAATCCTCTTCATTAATGTAATAAAGGAAAAGGTTTGCACCATGAGTTGCCTCTTAAAAGAGCTATTGATATTTTTTATACTTTAAAAACAACTCCAAAGCCAAAAAACAATAAGAAACGTTCAAACGATACAAACCGTCACTGACAATTATTCCAAGGCAGGGAAGACTTAAAATTCCGACATATTTGCGTACGTAATAAATAGACTGTCCCCTTACACGTACACAGTACAATATTTCATTTTGGAGCAACATTTACAAATGTGATGTTAAAATGTATAACGAGCAGATTTATACTGTACACTTCCCGATTTACAATTTTATTCAATGTAAAGCGGACAAAATATGCTTTGAAGTAAAAAAAATATGAAACCTAATAATTATAATAAAATCTTGTGGAGAAAAAAAATTTCCTCTGAGGAAAATGTGGCTGAATAATCAAATTAAATTTGTATATTTAAACAACATTAATATAATAAAACCCCAAAAATAAATAAATAAATATAAATCCGGACTTTGCATTTGGTAATTTGACTCAACATATGAATATTCAACGATTTATCTTTAATCAATTATTTTTTCGTGAAAGGTTATGCACCATTTTCACTTTTATAGTCTGTATAATTTTGATTGCAGAGTACAAAGATAATTAATTTAATTCCCTTAACGATTACCTCAATCAGCGAGCGAGCTGCAGAACAAACCGAGCGCCGAATCCAAACACGAATCGCGCCAAAAGGCACTGCGGGTTCTTCTTCTTCTCCTTCAGTTTGCGCTTGCGCCCTTTTGACTTTTACGACGCGAATGTTTGCACAATATGCATTTACAGTATAATAAAGGAAACTAAAGTACAAAATGTTAACGTTTATTGTACCCAATTGCCGCCACAGAATATGTAAATGACTGCTCAGTTTATATCAGGAATAATTCATGTCACAAATTTGCGCATTAAATACAGTGCATTTCAATACTCTTTCACAATGTATCTAGCCTATTAAATATTTAAATGTGTTAAATTTAATACTTTACCTCATGTTCATGTACTAACCCCCAACAATATCCGAGGCCTCAGCATCGCGAAATGAAGACGGGACGGGGGAGAAGGGGAGGGGGAGGATCGTGGCGCGTGGGAGGATGGGAGGGGAGGGGTGGGAAGGATAAGAAGGCATCACGGAAAGCGCTAACAAAAAAAACAGGAAAAAAAAGAACATTTGCGTACGTAGTATATAAATGGAGTAAAATAGCACGTGTGAGGAATCATGTGACGTCATCTCCAAAGAGGTTTCATGGGAATGACAGAAATAGCCTTAAGATTCGTAATACAAGGAATACATTCTTCCATCATTCCATTTAATACTAGATCGGTACCATACTCGATAGATCGCATACCTTCGCCAGGCCGAAAGTTTACCTAAAAACTTCGTCAGGCTGAATCTCTATATATAAAGGTGTGTGTGTGTGTGTGTGTGTGTGTGTGTGTGTGTGTGTGTGTGTGTGTGTGTGTGTGTGTGTGTGTGTGTGTGTCTGTATGTCCGCTTATAACTCAAGAACTACACATCGGAGAAAAGTTTTAGACACAGATTCGGAATCAGCATAAAATCCTGGTGGTTATAGGCTACGTTTTATTTTAATATCAATGGTTTAAAAAACCGCGCCAGCTGCAATTCCATGGTGTAGTTTGTGGCGGCGATATTGCCCCTTTCCGATCCCGCGGTTGCGCGTACGTACAGTATACTGTACGTACATATTTATATATTTTTAATGTGCTTTTTATTGTATTTTAAATTGTTTTTTAGCTTCTTTTATTGTTAATTTATGTACTATTGTATTTATTTTAAATATATTTTTAAGGAAAACATGTTTTCACGTCCGTGGGAGTGACGTAAAGTCGCACATAATGACAAAATGCGCGCCATTTTTTCGCGCCAAGAACGAATAAACGGTAGTTGAGATTTTATTCGAATTCGAATTCCATTAAATTTCAACTGTTGGAAACAATAATTATTTCAACTGTTGGAAATTGAAATAATTAGTTTCCAACAGTTGAAATTTAATGGAATTCGAATTCGAATAAAATCTCAACTAAAAAAAATACGTCGCGTTTTAAAATTATGACGTCATCAGCGTATTTCGGAACGTTAATTTTTCAACTTCATATCCGGAATCAGTACGTCCCAGAGCAACTACAGCACACCTTAAATGTTTAAAAAACCTTCGGGTTTTAAAATTATGACGTCATCAGCGTATTTCGTAACGTTAATTTTTCAACTTTGCCGACAATGACTTCCGACTTCCGGGTTCGGAATGCGGGACCAATGCCATTTGACAGGGAATCTATCTATAATTCCAGTAATCTCTGTGTGTCTGTGTGTCTGTGTGTTTGTGTGTTTGTGTGTTTGTCTGTGACCGCTGTTTCTCGACAACCACGGGTCCGATATACTTGAAACTTGCCAGGTATATTGCTGGGGACCCGAGGATGTGCCTTTTCAAGGTTTCATATTAATCAGACAAGTAGTTACCGAGCTATGGCGATTTCTTTACCAAACTCCGCAAGCCGTTCGCTTTGGACCAAACCATTTCATGTAAATAGAGGGGGGGGGATTGTCACCGTACTCGCAAGCCGTTCGCTTTGGACCAAACCATTTCATGTAAATAGAGGGGTACGATTCAACCAATCAGAGAGCAGCGAGCTATCACGTGTGCCGAACGTGGCGAACAGACTCTGCCTCGGACGGCACATTTGAGAGCGTATTCATTTATTTCACGTTGGCAAACTATGTTGGCGTTAAACTATGTTTTAAAACTAATTAAAACTAATTTGCGATTCATCGTAACTGCGATATGCGACCTTCCGGACAGTCAAATGAGGACGTCACTTCCGGACTTACGGATAGTCATAGTGACGCTGAACGTGGCGAGCAGACGCTGCCTCGGACGGCACATTTGAGAGCGTATTCATTTATTTGACGTTGCAATCTGTGTTGATTGTTGTAAGGTACGATCGATTGTAGTACACGTTTATAATAACTCTGCCGATACAGGCCCGATTAACTGCAGCGCCATCCGAGCTGCGGCGTCGGGACGATACATTCATTGTACGGTCACATCACGCACTTACGGGCACGCCCATGGGCCCATGGGCACGCCCATGCATGCATGGGCGAAGACATTTTTTTTTTTTTTTTTGGCAAGGAACGGGCACCCACGTACGGGCACGTCCTAGTAAAAAATAAATGCGACATTCAATTGACGACAATGACTTCCGACTCGACTCCCCCCTCCCCCTCCACCCTCCACCTCTTCTCCCTCCCCTCCACCCCTCCCTTCCACCCCTCCCCCCCCTCCCCCTCTCCCCTCCCCCTCTTTCCCCTCCCCCTCTCCCCCCCCTCCCCCCTCTCCCTTCCCCCTTCCCCCCCCCTCCCCCCTCCTCACTCCCCCCCCCCTCACCTTCTTGGGGGTACTTCCCATGGCCAGCTGTACGTGGGCTGCTCGAGGGTTGGAAAACCAAGCAATCTTTATGTCTTGGCACCAAGTAAGAAAACCAGAAATGTTGTATGCCAAGAGGTTTTGAGAAATTGAAAATTGACAAAACGTCATGGAGGAAATGTACTGTGATATTGCTCTAAAATATACATGTTCTTTTCATCATATATTTGTCTTATTCTTATTCAACCCGGGCGAAGCCGGGTACCTCAGCTAGTAGTTTATATACCTCCACGAGGCTGAACAGTTTACCTCCCTCTGCCAGGCTGACGTTTACATACCTCCACCAGGCTGAACAGTTTACCTACCTCCACCAGGCTGAACAGTTTACATACCTCCGCCAGGCCGAACAGTTTACATACCTCCGCCAGGCCGAACAGTTTACATACCTCCACGAGGCTGAACAGTTTACCTACCTGCACGAGGCTGAACAGTTTACCTACCTGCACGAGGCTGAACAGTTTACCTACCTGCACGAGGCTGAACAGTTTACATACCTCCACGAGGCTGAACAGTTTACATACCTCCACGAGGCGGAACAGTTTACATACCTCCACGAGGCGGAACAGTTTACCTACCTGCACGAGGCTGAACAGTTTACATACCTCCACGAGGCTGAACAGTTTACATACCTCCATTTACCTCCCTTCGCCAGACTGAACAGGTCACCTACCTTTGTCAGGCCAAACAGTACGTTTTGTATCCCACTGATAGATTTTCTTTCAGGTCCAGATCCGGCCTAACGGCTTCTCCATGTCACCTACCCAACTCACCCACCAAGTTGTCATAATCCGTCCACAACTTTGTGAGATATGCTCACAGAGACATAACCCCCATCCACCTTTGGTGGGGGAAGTAATAATGGTGTGAATGCAGCGAGTTCACTTCGCTTTTAGGTTGTGGGTTCGATTTCCAACCCGATTAGAAATTGTCCATCCGGATTTACGTTAAGCCGGATGTTTCATGTGCCAGAATGAGAGCTGGTGGATGTCAAACATCCCACAGATGAGTCGGCCATTTTGTAAAGAAAATAAAAACAAGTACAGATACATTCAAAGTACACCGCCCCCATGCCAAATAATTAAATATCGTACAGCCTCCGGCGCTCGGCAATACCGCAGTGCAGCTCATGAAGGCTGCATTGGGAGGGAGAGGTGTACAATAATTGATTAATTGTATAATTAAAATCAATAAAAGATTATCACAAAATATTTTCTTAATCAATTGGCTCATAGCCATTAGTAACTAATAGCTAATAGTAATAGCCATCAATAACTAAACCATTAGTGCTTCATCCGAAGATGTATCTTTTAGAAATTTAATTAAACAAGTCATTAATAAAAAATTAAATAATTAATTTAATTAATCAATAAATAATTAATCGATTAACCAATAAATAATTAATCGATTAAATGATTAATCAATAAATCAAAAATATCCTTGATGGCCACATCACTTGGTCACTGCCATGTCCAAATATTAGCTTCCCAGCTCAAAAGGTGCCTGAGATATTGGCCAAATAAGAAAGAAAATAAATAATTAATTAATAATGAAAATAAATAAATAATAATCATTAAAAAATTAAATTATTAATTAATTCGGTCACAGAACATCAACCACCACCATTTCATCAGAATCTGTAACTTAAAAAAAATTAAAAATTTTTAGTAATTAATCGAATAATTAAATAATTAATCGATTAATTGATTAATCAATAAATCAAAAATATCCTTGATAGCCACATCACTTGGTCACTCATGTCCAAATATTAGCTTCAGATCTCAAAAGGTGCCTGAGATATTGGCCAAATGAGAAAGAAAATAAATAAATGATTAATAATGAAAATAAATAAATAATTAATAATCATAAAAAAATTAAATTATTAATCAATTCGGTCAGAGAACACAAACCACCACCATTTCATCAGAATCTGTAACTTTAAAAAAAACAACACTTTTGTCATTAATCGAATAATGAAATAATTAATCGATTAATTGATTAATAAATCAAAAATATCCTTTGCAGCCAAATCACCTGGTCATTGGCATGTCCAAATATCAGCTTCCTAACTCAAAAGGTGCCTGAGTTAATGGTCAGAAGAGAAAGGAAATTTGATTAATTAAATAAGTACTTAATTAATCGCTAATAATTAAATAACTCAATTAATTAATTATTCAAAAAACAAAAAAATACGGTTTTTGACAAAGGTCTTGCTCACTACTGTGCCGAAATTTCAGCTTCCTAGCTCAAAGGATGGCTGAGATATCGTCCGGACAAACAAACAAGGAAACAAGAAAGAAAACAAAACCAGAGTGAAAACCGAGTACTCCCTTTCAGCGTGCGTCACTGCCGAGCCCCCTTCGGTGCCCAGCAATGACGATTTGCAATGCCTGGAGATGGCATAGGAAAGGTGCGGTGTACAACAAACAACCAGAGTGAAAACTGAGTACTCCCTTTCAGCGTGCGTCACTGCCGAGCCCCCTTCAGTGCCCAGCAATGACGATTTGCAATGCCTGGAGATGGCATAGGAAAAGTGCGGTGTACAACAAACAACCAGAGTGAAAACCGAGTACTCCCTTTCAGCGTGCGTCACTGCCGCGCCCCCTTCGGTGCCCAGCAATGACGTTTTGCAATGCCTGGAGATGGCATAGGAAAGGAGCGGTGTACAATAATAGATTGCTGCCAAAATCTTGAAGAATGAAGAACTAGTCTCTGGTCTTCTTGGCGTCGATCTGCGTCGATGGACAGGTAGAACGATGAGTTAAATATACAGGACGTTGATCGAGGTATGCTAACTGTGTGGGAAGCAAGGAGAAGCTGACGTTTTGGGCCTTAACCTTCATCAGAGCAAAATGGTTAAAGCCTGAAACATTCGATTCCTGCTTAGTTCATCCATTGGCCAGATCTGGCCAACTGGTTCGTGAAAGACTTTTTTGTATACAAGATCGAGGCTCGTGTGAGAGCTAACATCAGTCACGAAAAAAATAAAAAATAAAAACCGACACAAAACGTATAACAAAGGGAGCGGGAGACAAGATGGGGAGAGAGAGGGAAGCACAAGCACAACAGCAGAGAACAGGGACATCGGGAGATCTGTGGGAGGGAGAGGGCTTGGGGGGAGGAGGCATGGGAAGGGGGGGGGGGGGTGGGAGAGGTATAAAACACATGGACACTGCTCGGACTTGCAGGATTTGAATTAACGGGGGTAGAAGAGATCAAGGTACCAAAACTTGGTGACTTGGCCCAAAATACCCCACAAGAAGGTGGGAATCATTGGAGTTGTAGCAGTAGTCATTTCAAATACATCCTGAGAATGATGACGGTGACATCTTCAACACCTCACAACCAATTGTTCTTCATGTTCTGCTTGTTAAGAAATAAAATAAAAATTTCATCCAAATGTAATGTTGAACTATTTAATCAAAGGTGCAAGAGTCGAGAGCATCAATCACATGAATCCGCACATAAATCAACGTCTTTGAATGAACCATTTCACCTTGTGAAATCCACTCATTCGGCCTCCATCTTCACTCATTCGTAACTGCGCGATTCCTTCACCCTCAATTGCATTTTTCATACCAATCATAACATTTTCTGAATCCGTTTACAAATTAACACTCCAAGATTAAAAACTTAAAATAAAAAATATTACTTTGCAATAAAAAAAATTGAGTAATTCGACACGTAAGGTGGAGGCAATTAAATTAACAAAATAAAAACAAGTATCTCGTGTTTAAAAGATCAGGAAAACGAAATGTGAAATACTTGTGCAAATCATTTATATACACACCTCAAACCGAGGAACACAGAAGATTTATACGAAGCAGGATGGAAATGTGCTCAACACCAGCAGCGAAAACTTGGACGGACGACAGAGTGCGGTAACCTTGGAGTGCTGGCAAAGGTGGAAAAAGGAACAAAATGGCCTGAATATCCTACCTTCTGGGTCGTGGTCCATTGTAATGGCCCATGGAGAGAATGTCTCGCGATACATGATGCCGCATGCCCTCTTCCCATCAATTCCCCCCCCCCCCCCCTTCTCAAAAAATGTCAAGGTTTAAAAAACAAAAATATGGAGGAAGAGCATTTCACAGCCTCAAGGTCAGAAGCCTCAAAGATCTCACTCTCTGAGCTTTTCGTACATACGCAGAGAGCAAGGTGTGAACAAATAAACAAACAACTAAGGCAAACTTAAATAAAAGTGAGAATTGCTTTGTCCTCTTTTGTCAACATGCTCGGATAGAGAAAAAGGGGAAAGAGAAATCCATTCCTTCCAGGATATAAGGAGCATCAGCGACAAGGCATACTCAGGATTACCGAAAGACTGAAGGCTTCACAACAGCCAATCATATTTAAAATGCTCATTGCTCCTTAGGCTTAATCTCTCGACGTTCACCACCACGAGCAGACAATGCGATGCACAGCTGTGCTCCATAATATGAAATCATGATGAGAGCTCGTGCGAGGGGCAGCGTCACCACAAAGCGGTTTACGGCAAGGCTCAGGTCGGACAACAAGAACAAGATGGCTCCCACGACGGCGCAGAGACGTGGCCATGGGATGCCAGCCGGTCCTGCTTCCAGTATGGCAAGCACGGTGGCCCGCCAGGCCATCAGGCCCAGCAGCAAAGAATATATGGCGACGGCGATGGCGAGTTCCAAGCTGGGAATTGAAGGCAGGATGATCACCAAACTGATCAGGAGGAAGGACAGCGTGATCGCAGCAATGGGGAGAGCCGGGGGAGTGAGGCCGAAGGCGGCAATGTAGAACACGTGGGCGATGGCAAACATGACCAAGCCTGCGAATATTTACATGTACGTACATCAATTCGGAATCATTAAAAAGATATCACCAAACATGACCAAGCCTACGAATAATATTTAAATATACGTACATCAATTCGGAATCATTAAAAAGATATCACCAAACAAGACCAAGCCTGCGAATAATATTAAAATGTATGTACATAAATTCGGAATCGTCAAAAAGATATCACCAAACATGACCAAGCCTACGAATAATATTTAAATATACGTACATCAATTCGGAATCATTAAAAAGATATCACCAAACAAGACCAAGCCTGCGAATAATATTAAAATGTATGTACATAAATTCGGAATCATTAAAAAGATATCACCAAACATGACCAAGCCTGAGAATAATATGTAAATATACGTACATCAATTCGGAATCGTTAAAAAGATATCACCAAACATGACCAAGCCTGCCAATAATATTTAAATATATGTACATCAATTCGGAATCATTAAAAAGATATCACCAAACATGACCAAGCCTGAGAATAATATGTAAATATACGTACATCAATTCGGAATCATTAAAAAGATATCACCAAACAAGACCAAGCCTGCCAATAATATGTAAATATACGTACATCAATTCGGAATCGTTAAAAAGATATCACCAAACATGACCAAGCCTGCCAATAATATGTAAATATACGTACATAAATTCGGAATCATTAAAAAGATATCACCAAACATGACCAAGCCTGAGAATAATATGTAAATATACGTACATCAATTCGGAATCATTAAAAAGATATCACCAAACAAGACCAAGCCTGCGAATAATATTAAAATGTATGTACATAAATTCGGAATCGTCAAAAAGATATCACCAAACATGACCAAGCCTGAGAATAATATGTAAATATACGTACATCAATTCGGAATCGTTAAAAAGATATCACCAAACATGACCAAGCCTGCCAATAATATTTAAATATACGTACATCAATTCGGAATCATTAAAAAGATATCACCAAACATGACCAAGCCTGCCAATAATATTTAAATATACGTACATAAATTCGGAATCATTAAAAAGATATCACCAAACATGACCAAGCATGCGAATAATATTTAAATATACGTACATCAATTCGGAATCATTAAAAAGATATCACCAAACATGACAAAGCCAGCGAATAATATTTAAATATACGTACATAAATTTGGAATCGTTAAAAATATCACCAAACATGACCAAGCCTGCAAATAATATTTAAATATACGTACATCAATTCAGAATCGTTAAATAGATATCACCAAACAAGACCAAGCCTGCGAATAATATTAAAATATATGTGCATAAATTCGGAATCGTCAAAAATATCACCAAACATGACCAAGCCTGCGAATAATATTTCAATATATGTACATGAATTCGGAATCATTAAAAAGATATCACCAAATATGACCAAGCCTGCGAATAATATTTAAATATACGTACATCAATTCGGAATCATTAAAAAGATATCACCAAACATGACAGCCTGCGAATAATATTTAAATATACGTACATAAATTTGGAATCGTTAAAAATATCACCAAACATGACCAAGCCTGCAAATAATATTTAAATATACGTACATAAATTCAGAATCGTTAAATAGATATCACCAAACATGACCAAGCCTGTGAATAATATTTAAATATATGTACATAAATTCGGAATCGTTAAAAAGATATCACCAAACATGACCAAGCCTGTAAATAATATTTAAATATATATACAGTCACATGAAAAAGTAAGTACACCCCATGTAAAGTTTTGACTTTTTCAACATATTTCAACATACAGCTATTTGATCTTCATTTCAACAATATTGATAGATAAAGGTGATATAATATAACAAATATCATGAAACATTTACATTTTGTAGTCCATTGTATAATTTAAACAAACATAAATGCAAATTTTGCATGTGGAAAAAGTAAGTACACCCCTACATTTATCACAACTTCAAATACCTAAAATTTGAATCAGGTGCACCAGCTCAGGTGCAAATGATTAGAACATCGTTAGAGAGGATCTTGGAGGAACCTGTCTTATTTAAACCTCAGACATTTAGTTTGATTTGCTCTTTGTTGTTGAAGTGTGCGGCGTCACCATGCCTAGATCAAAAGAGCTCTCTGAGGCCTTCAGAAAGAAGGTTATAGATGCCTACGAGTCTGGGAAGGGATTTAAAAAGATCTCCAAACAATTTGAAATCAATCATTCGACTGTCCGGAAGATCATCTACAAGTGAAGAAGATTCCAAACAACTGCCAACTTGTTCAGGCCAGGCCGCCCCAGCAAGTTCAGCCGAAAGCAGACCACAAGATGCTGAAAGAAGTCTCTAAGAACCCCAGAATGTCATCACGGGACCTACAGGTAGCTCTTGCCACTGTTGATGTCAAAGTGCACGAGTCTACCATTAGAAAGAGGCTGCACAAATTTGATCTACATGGGAGGGGTGCCAGGAGGAAACATTTGCTGTCCAGAAAGAACATCAGGGCAAGACTAAAGTTTGCTAATGAACACCGAAGCAAAGACCAGCACTTCTGGAACAATGTGCTCTGGACAGATGAGTCAAAGGTAGAGCTATTTGGCCACAGTACCAGAACACGTTTGGCGAAAAACCAAAAACAGCATTTGACCACAAGAACCTGATACCAACTGTAAAGCATGGTAGTGGAAATATTATGGTTTGGGGCAGCTGTGCTGCATCAGGGCCTGGGCAGCTCACCATCATAGAATCCACGATGAATTCCTCATTGTACCAGAGGGTGCTTGAGAATAATGTGAGGCCATCTTTCGGAAAGTTGAAGCTCAACCGAAGGTGGACCTTGCAACATGACAATGACCCTAAACATACCAGTAAATCCACCAAAGAATGGCTGAAAAGAAAGAAATGGAGGGTTCTGGAATGGCCAAGTCAAAGCCCGGATCTTAATCCCATCGAGATGTTGTGGGGGGATTTGAAACGAGCTGTGCATGCAAGAAACCTCTCAAACATCGCACAGCTGAAGGAATTCTGCATGGAGGAGTGGGCAAAAATTTCTCCCAGTCGATGTCAGAGACTGGTAGACAGTTATAAGAAACGCCGACTTGAGGTTGTTTCTGCCAAAAGGGGCAATACCACCTATTAGAGCCAAGGGTGTACTTACTTTTTCCACATGCGAAATTTGCATTTATGTTTATTTAAATTATACAATGGACTACAAAATGTAAATGTTTCATGATGTTTGTTATATTATATCACCTTTATCTATCGATATTGTTGAAATGAAGATCAAATAACTGTATGTTGAAATATGTTGAAAAAGTCAAAACTTTACATGGGGTGTACTTACTTTTTCACTTGACTGTATATATATGTATATTCTGTGCCTGTGCGTTTGAGTGCCTGTGCATGTGAGTGCCTGTGCATGTGAGTGCGTGTGCATGTGAGTGCGTGTGCGTGCGTGTGCGTGTCTGTGAGTGTGTGTGTCTGTGTCTGTGTATTGCGTGTGAGTGTCTGTCTGTGCGTGTGTTAGTGTGTATACATGAGAGAATTGTGAAAATTGTGGGGGAAAAAAACAAAACAATAACAAAAAAAAATTAAAAAAAATTAATAACGCACCTCAAAATCCTTGTTTTCGAGAGAAGTTTTTCACGTTCAAAATTTTTCTCCGACAATTTGTGTTGTAGGTACCAGTACCATTTGGGTTGTGAGGCGAATGCGATTTCAAATTTTGGGCTGTGAACAAAAAGGTTTGGGAACCAACGTCCTCAGCCTTTGTAGCTATGTGAAAGGTAATTTGAAATTATCCCAGTCCGTATTTCTTAGTGGGTGCAGGGAAGTGTTTTCGGCCCCCACAAAAAAAATAAATATACATATATATTTATTTCTTCAAAATACAAACATGATTAGAACAGCAATGGGTAACATGGTACCCCTGCTCGTATATAGAAATCCCTCCACCTGTTCATAGCAATTATTCAACTTGTTCGTCATGACGATGACATCATGACGTCGATGGAACATAGACGCGAATGATCTTTCCATGAGGAATGATTTATTTATTTGGTGGCAAATGTTGTGTTTTTTTTGTTGTTTTTTTTATTCACCGATTCTGTATTCAATCCCCGATGGAACTTCCATCCTGCTGCAAATGCCAGGATGAAACTCTGCATCGATGATCGTGTAAACCTTTCAAGGAGAAAATAAAACCTATCCCCCACGATTTATATATTTGGACAGGACAGTCCTTGGGAGTTGTTCCAGTAGAAAATTCACCAGAGACCAAGTAAATGTTTTGTGGATGCCAACATTAATTGTACACACAAGGAGAATGGAGTGCTGCTGGTTATTCAGTTCAATAGGCCTGTTGTGTTTTTCCTGAAACTTCAATCAAATGGAGAGCAAATCAATTAACATTTTTCTTTCGATTTGTTTACACGAAAGTTGGGGATCGACATCTAAGGAAACAATGCTAATTTTTTATTTTTTTTGTCAAAGCCTATCAAAATAAATGCATTTTAAACTTTACTCGTTGATTGCTCGAAGCTTTGACTCGTCTTTTACCATCACGATATCAGTATAACTTTTAGGTACCTTAGGTATCATTCACAAATCAGGTGGCACCAAGTCAAAACTTTCCAAAAGCAACAAGGATTAAAAAAAAACAAAAAAAAAAAAAAAAAAAAAAAACTTTACTTAGAGCTGGAAATTGAAAGCCTTTCTCCACCATTACCATGCTCAAAAAAGCCGTCATCCTGCCAAACCAGAAAAGCATCGCCAGCCGCCGAGAAGACAAGCCCAGCAAGCACGCGACGAGAGTATTTGGCAGAAGGTCTGTAAGCAGTCCCACGGGCCGCCACAAAAGCAGAAAGGCACAGGATTGGCAGGACTTTGACAATAGCACTCGCCCAGGATCCTGATGGCAACCACAGAACAAAATATATGCACGTGGTCTTGAAGAATGGAACGAGGCCCGGACCTTCACTCTTCACCTGCAATGGAGAAGGGTAGGGAGGAAGGTACTGAAGAAGGTAGCTCAACCGGTTGTTGCTTTCTAAGTTGCGGTCAGGAGCACAAGCCAGTCCTTTCCAAACAAATTGATGTATACGCGTTTTGACTTCATTGATCACATCATGAAAGGTGTGAACGGTGCATTTTGGGACGCCAGAATGGGTTGCAATACGGAGTTCGCCCGGGGTAGCGGTATCGGTTGCCCCGATGAATGTTGCAACCCAATGCTTGCGAAACCTGGCCTCGACAAGGGCTGTAACAATATAAGTCAACACTCGTGTTTTCGATCTTATAAAACCAGGTCAGTCCAACAAGGACGATGAAATTTAGCCGCCCAGGATCTATGGCCACTATGTCCACTATGAATTCTTCATTGTACCAGACGGTGCTTGAGGATAATGTGAGGCCATATGTCAGAAATTTGAAGATCAAACGAAGGTGGACCTTGTAACATGACAATGACCCTAAACATACCATTAAATCCACCAAGGAATGGCTGAAAAGAAAGAAATGGAGGGTTCTGGAATGGCCAAGTCAAAGCCCGGATCTAAATCCCATCGAGATGTTGTGGGGGGATTTGAAACGAGCTGTGCATGCAAGAAACCCCTCAAACATCGCACAGCTCAAAGAATTCTGCATGGAGGTAGAGCCTGATGAGGCTTCCTCAGCAAATGTTGAATCTGAGACTGTTCTTTTTAATCTGCATTTTTGTTTAAATACTCAAAACAAGGTTTAAAACTCATTTTCCAAAATGAAAATAAATAAATAAATACATCCATAAATCGCAACAATTTTTTTTTTTTACGATTATAGAACGTCATTTCAAAAGCTACTAGTTGTTTAAGCTTGTAAACTTTCATGGGACTACAGTAAGCAGGATCATATCAAAATGTGGTACGATCTTACAGAATTATTGGTGTCAAGTGTGCATATAACATTTATTATATAATTAAACAGGGCATACAACATTCCATCCTATTTCTCAATTTCCAAGTACATACATAATTGCTTAAGAACTCGAGGAGCGTACAATTCAAAAGCTTTCATTTTATTGTTAAAGGGAAATGTAACTTATCATTTGACAAAGTTCAGGGAATATAAAGCATAATTTAAAAACACTGAACAAAATCAACAAGAGCGTCATGGACGTGATAAGTTTTGGACTTTGATTGCTGTCCATCATGAACCTTAAGGGAAAATGGCTTTATCAAAGTGAACTTTGGCTGTGTCGTGCAAGTTATCAGCAACACTTTGGTTACATCATTGGACGGTGATCATAAGCTCTTTGTTCAACACCTAGCACACGGTGTCGCTTCTTCTATCAATGTCATCGTTCATATGCAGCGCGTGGTTGAACACCAGCATCACTTCTCGCAGGGGTGCTGCTGATGCAGTGCCCCTTATAAGTTAGAGCAGGTATTTGGAATTGGGCCAGGGTGCCGGCGATACCTTGACTACGCTTCACGGGAAGATACTCTTCCTTGCCTTATGAATGGACGCACGATTTCAAGCAAGTCCGTAATGGCATAAACTAACTGTTTGGAATATTGGTCAACTCATTTATGTGCTCAGCGCAATGTCAGTCATTTTTACACTTCCTACATATCAATATCTGCTAGCATTTATAGAAGGGAGAAATTTGAACCCAATCCACATAAATAAAATAAATAAATAAAGCGCACACCCAAATACATTGAACCAATGGAATAGGGCAACACTTCACTCCAGGGACTTTCAAGTTCCAGACTGATCCGTACAAGTTTCCTGGGTACATTTTAGTAAAAAGTAACACCAGAGGAGGGTCTATTGGTCACCCAAAGGCCAGCCAATGTCAGTATAGCCAAGAAATCAATGTCCGATTTATACAGGAACTATTTATTTATTTAGTATTTATTTATTTCATTGCGAACCATTGAATGGATCAGGATCAGAATAAATAGGGGAGAAAACACACTTACAGCAGAGTTGACAGCCAAAATAGAGGGAGAATTGGACAAATATGGGGAGTGGGGAGGAACGAGGGGTGGGGGAGGACATATGCGGTGGATAAGATGGATACATGAGCTAACTCTCAGGAAGGAAAAACAGGGAATTTGAAAGGAGGTGGGCTTGGGGGTAGAAAATATCATGGTTTTTGATGGGGAATGATCTGAGACGGCGGTGAACAGCTATCTTGAAGACCTGGAGAGAAGAATGAAATAAAAGAGGATGTGGAAGTTGGTTCCACCAAGGTGGGGGTGGGGGAGAAGGAACAAATGAGTGGAGGTGAGCAGCGATTCTGGATATTGGGAGTTTCACCAGAAGGGGAAATTCTCAATGTACCCATGGAAAAACATCTCAACAAGAACGGCGCTCGGTAGAACACAAACCTCCATCAGGCTGAACAGTTTACATGTTGGAGCCCACCCAATTTTCACAGACCCAAATCATCCACCAAGTTTCATCAGGATCCGTCCACAACGTTTTGAAATATCGTGTTATGTATCGTTTTGGCCCCATCTCTCAATGGTGAAGAATCACTTTTAAAAAGAAATTATCGTATCCCGATCCGGATCTTCACCAAAATCGAATCAGTTTGTCTATGTCACACACCCAATTTGTCCACCACATTTTGTGTAGATGCGTCTGGCGATTGAACAGCGATCAGTCAGTGGGACCAAGACAGACAAAAGTGACGCGAGTTCAAAAGGCTCCAAATGCCATCGGGCATGATGAAATCACACCGGATGCCAAAACCAGTTTTAGACCGAACCATTCTTGCCTCAAGGATTTGTCAGCAAGACAAATGACAAGGCAAAAAGGGCTTAAAGCTGCCATGCCCTGAAATGACAATACATTTCACTTTCCCATTTGCCTCAACGTCGTCCATACTGTTATTTATACATTTGCCAGGAATTTTTATAATATTCACCTTTATTATTACGAGCAAATGCATATACTGCATAATCAAATTGCCAATTCGGCCAGACTTGGTTGCATTATTCCTGAGGTGTAGCGACGCTGCTGATGCACATTAGTTCAGGGATTTCGAATTTGGCCACAATCGCCTACTCTTTTCAAAAGTCACCGCATTATCTATGCCGTGCGCCAACAATGCTAGAAAACATGTCACTCGGTTTGATGTCCCTTCCGATGAACCGTGTGTGCACTCTGACGCAACAACCATTCCCACGAAGCACCAACCCAACTGTTTGATAAAAAGGAAAAATCAACAAACATAGTGTTGAAGTTGTTTCAGATGCAGCTTATGGCTGCTGGTTTCATCATTTGCTGGAAGCGTTGCTGTGCCGCTGATGCAGTGCGCCAGTTACCGGTAGGCCGGTACTCATTTTGCTGACCTCGGAAGGGTGACAGGCCGAGTCAACCCACCTGGTGTTATTTCAATGGCACGGCAGCGACTCGATCTGACTCAATACCACAAGATCGCCAGCCACCTTAACCGTTAAGCCAATACCAGGCTTGATGTTGAAGTGATCGCGCACCAAAAAAATCGACCTTTCAGGGACAAAGGGCAACAAACTGTTGCTATGGATACACAGTGCCTATAGAAAGTCTACACCCCCTTTCAAATTTTTCACCTTTTGCTGTCTTGTAGCCTAGAATTAAAATGCAATAAATCACACTTTTTCCATCTTTATTTACACATCATAATCCACAACTTCCAAGTGAAAAACAAATTCTGCAAATTTCAGAAAATTTATTGAAAATACAAAACGAGAATATCTTGGTTGGATAAGTATCGTCCCTCCTTATAATAGCAATTGTAAATTAGCTCAGGCGTAATCCATCACCTTCAAATTCACACACCTACTTAATTCACCTTCACCTGTATTAAATTGTAGCGATTCTGATTATTCCAGAATAAAATCAGCTCCACCTGTAGGTTTCCTCTGCTGGGTAGTGCATTTCACAACAAAGACTCAACCATGAGCACCAATGAGCCTTCAAAAGACCTCCGGTAAAGTTGTGGAAAGGCACAGATAAGGGAATGGGTATAAAAATATTTCAAAGGCCTTGAATATCCCTTGGAACACAGAATCATTAAGAAGTGGAAGTGGAAGGTGCATGGTACCACCAGGACACTACCTAGATCAGGACATCCCTCCAAACTGATGACCAAGCAAGGAGGATACTGATCAGAGAGGCCACCAAGAGACCAATGGCAACTTTGAAAGAGCTATAGGCCTTTATGACAAAGACAGGTCACTGTGTGCATGTAACAACAATATCCCAAGCACTCCACAAGTCTGCCCTGTGCGATAGTGTAGCAAGACAGAAGCTATTACTCAAAAAGACCCACCTTAAGAACCACTTCGGAGATTCTGAAGGCATGTGGCAAAAAGTTTTGTGGTCTGACGAAACAAAGATGGAACTTTTGGCCTAAATGCAAAACTTTGTTTGGTGCAAACCCAACACAGCACATCACCCAAAGAACACCATCCCTACTGTGAAGCATGGTGGTGGCAGCATCATGTTATGGGGATGTTTCTCATCAGGAGGGATTGGTGCACTTGTCAGGCTAGAAGGAACAAGCGTTACACCTAGGTCCCCCGTTGGTGAAGTGATGAGTTGACAAAGTGGAAGACGCAAGGTGGCCATCTTGGATTTTGACGTGGCGACCCAATTTTCAATAGCATTCTCCCTTATGCGTAGATACACCCACACACCAGATTAGTAGTTAGTAGTTCGTTTATTTTTCCAAGATATTTCGCTCAGAAGGTTCAGACATATATATGGTGGCGGCCATCTTGGATTTTGACGTGGCGACCCAATTTTCAATAGCGTTCTTCCTTATGCCTAGATACACCCACACACCAGATTAGAAGTTGGTACTTCGCTTATTTTTCAAGATATTCCGCTCACAAGGTTCAGACATACATGGCGGTGGCCATCTTGGATTTTGACGTGGGTTGCACCCACACACCAAATTAGAATTCGTTACTTCGCTTACGCACGCACGCGCGCACGCCCACACGGACAGACGCACACACGGACGGAGGGGAAAACCATAGTCCCCCTTTCGGTCCGCGGTGCGACGGGGGACAAAAATGGATGGAGCAAAATACAGAAATATCCTAGAGGAAAACCTGCTGCCCTCTAAGAAAGCTGAAATTGTGACGGAAGTTCACCTTTAAACATGACAATGACCCGAAGCACACAGCCAAAGCTACACTGGAGTGGTTGAGGAACAAAATGATAAATGACCTTGAGTGGCCCAGTCAGAGCTCCGGCCTAAATCCAATCGAACATCTGTGGCATGATTGGAATATTTCTGTCCATCAACACTCCCCATGCAAATTGACTGATGTTGAACAGTTTTATACAGAAGAATGGGCAAATATTCTGCAATCAAGGTGTGCAAAGTTGGTAGAGACCTATCCTAACAGACTCACAGCTGTAACTGCTGTCAAAAGTGCTTCCACCAAGTATTAACTCAGAGGGGTGGACACTTATCTAACCAAGATATTCTAGTTTAGTATTTTTAATTAATTTTCTAAAATTTGTAAAAGTTGTTTTTCACTTGGAAGTTGTGGGTTACGATGTGTAAATAACGGTGGAAAATGTCTGATTTAATGCAATTTAATTCCAGGCTATAAGGCAACTAAAGGTGAAAATTTTGAAAGGGGGTGTAGACTTTCCGTGGGTACTGTACCAAGCAGGTATCTTATCCAATGTGCTCAAGTCTTTAGATTGCCATATTAAGGACTTCAATAACATCGCGAGGTGGTCATAGTACAACCAACCGATCATACCTTACCAACCCAACACGGATGACACTTTTCACCCCTCAACCCAATGGGCGAAGGGGTATTGTCGTCACGGGCGTCGTCCGGGCGGGCGTCCGGGCGGGCGGGCGTCCGGGCGTCCGGGCGGGCGGGCGTCCGGGCGGGCAGGCGTCCGGGCGTCCGTCAACTTTTGATTTCCGTAAATTTCAAGGAGAACGGCTTGTCCGATTAAATCCATTTTTGCAGTGTGTGTTGGGGTTGAGTAGAGGAAGGTTCATGGGCGCGAAATGGGTTAATGGGGTGAAAATTTCATTACTTGCAGTTCCTACTCGGTATCCAATTTCGCTTCAAATAACAAATCATCATCAATGCTTCCTTTCACCATGCATGGGCTGAGGGGTTACGGCCGCGTTGCGGTGCTATTTATTTATACATACATGATCTAAGCTTGTGGATAAACAAATCAGGACACCTAACAAAGGCAACAGCAGGAGATAGGAGACCTGTAACATATGGTGCAAACACCAGTCTGGGACACAATAACCCCAATCACCTTAACTTTCAGCTCAAAGTCACCAAAGTGTGTATTTCACAATTGGGATCTATTTAGGGTGCCAAGGGCTTCCTGTACTAGGAACCATAAGCACAACTGGTTGGTACAGAATGCTTCTGGGCGGTCGACCAGGTATTTTAGGTCTCACTACAGTCAAACAAAACAACAACTTTTCCGCAAAAACTTTTCCATTCGACAACAAGGGAACGTGTCGGTGGGTCAGGTAGAACAAATACAATGACTAGGCTCATTAAATAAATAAATAAATAAATAAACAAATAGTATTCCTATAGGATTGACATGCTGTTTATCCCGTGTGATGTAACTGCCAAAGGTTCACGTTTAAGGTTTTAATAGTATTCCTATCGGATCGAAATACTGTTTATCCCGTGTGATGCAAATACTAGAGGGTCACATTTTATTAGTATTTCTATAGGGTCGATATGCTCTGTATCCCATGTGATGTATATGCCAGAGGTTCACGTTTAAGGTTTTAATAGTACTCCGATAGGATCGACATGCTGTTTATCCGGTGTGATGCAAATACCAGAGGTTCACGTTTTAATAGTATTCCGTGTCATGGAAATGCCAGAGTTTCACAATTAAGGTTTTAATAGTATTCCTCCAGGATCAACACGCTGTTTATCCCATGTGATGTATATGCCAGTGGTTCACGTTTAAGGTTTTAATAGTATTCCGATAGGATCGACATGCTGTTTATCCCGTGTGCTGTATATGCCAGAGGTTCACGTTTAAGGTTTTAATAGTATTCCGATAGGATCGACATGCTGTTTATCCCGTGTGCTGTATATGCCAGAGGTTCAGGTTTAAGGTTTTAATAGTATTCCGAAAGGATCGACATGCTGTTTATCCCGTGTGCTGTATATGCCAGAGGTTCACGTTTAAGGTTTTAATAGTATTCCTATAGGATCGACATGCTGTTTATCCCGTGTGATGTATATGCCAGATATTCACGTTTAAGGTTTTAATAGTATTCCTATGGGATTGACATGCTGTTTATCCCGTGTGATGTATATGCCAGAGGTTCACGTTTAAGGTTTTAATAGTATTCCCATAGGATCGACATGCTGTTATCCTGTGTGATGTATATGCCAGAGGTTCACGTTTTAGGGTTTAATAGTATTCCTGTAGGGTCGACATGCTCTGTGTCCCATGTGATGTATATGCCAGAGGTTCAGGTTTAAGGTTTTAATCGTATTCCTGTATGATCGACATGCTGTTTATCCCGTGTGATGTATATGCCAGAGGTTCACGTTTAAGGTTTTAATAGTATTCCTTTCGGATCGACATGCTGTTTATCCCGTGTGGTGTCTATGCCAGAGGTTCACGTTTAAGGGTTTAATAGTATTCCAATGGGGTCGACATGCTTTGTATCCCACATGATGTAAATGCCAGAGGTTCACGTTTAAGGTTTTAATAGTATTCCGAAAGGATCGACATGCTGTTTATCCCGTGTGCTGTATATGCCAGAGGTTCACGTTTAAGGTTTTAATAGTATTCCGATAGGATCGACATGCTGTTTATCCCGTGTGCTGTATATGCCAGAGGTTCAGGTTTAAGGTTTTAATAGTATTCCGATAGGATCGACATGCTGTTTATCCCGTGTGCTGTATATGCCAGAGGTTCAGGTTTAAGGTTTTAATAGTATTCTGATAGGATCGACATGCTGTTTATCCCATGTGATGTATATGCCAGAGGTTCACGTTTAAGGTTTTAATAGTATTCCTCTAGGATCGACATGCTGTTTATCCCGTGTGATGTATATGCCAGATATTCACGTTTAAGGTTTTAATAGTATTCCTATGGGATTGACATGCTGTTGATCCCGTGTGATGTATATGCCAGAGGTTCACGTTTAAGGTTTTAATAGTATTCCCATAGGATCGACATGCTGTTATCCTGTGTGATGTATATGCCAGAGGTTCACGTTTAAGGTTTTAATCGTATTCCTATAGGATCGACATGCTGTTTATCCCATGTGATGTATATGTGAGAGGTTCACGTTTAAGGTTTTAATAGTATTCCTACAGGATCGACATGGTTTATCCCATGTGATGTATATGCCAGAGATTCACGTTTAAGGTTTTAATAGTATTCCTATAGGATCGACATGCTGTTTATCCCGTGTGATGTATATGCCAGAGGTTCACGTTTAAGAGTTTAATAGTATTCCTATGGGATTGACATGCTGTTTATTCCGTGTGATGTATATGTGAGAGGTTCACGTTTAAGGTTTTAATAGTATTCCTACAGGATCGACATGCTGTTTATCCCGTGTGATGTATATGCCAGAGGTTCACGTTTAAGGTTTTAATAGTATTCTTACAGGATCGACATGCTGTTTATCCCGTGTGATGTATATGCCAGAGGTTCACGTTTAAGGTTTTAATAGTGTACCTATAGGATCGACATGCTGTTTATCCCGTTCTTCGACCATTCACTGGACGGGGTGATACGAGGACGTGCGATGAGGTTTCGGTGACCACGTCAAGGACGCACACCTCGCATCAAATGGAAGGGCGACAGGTATGTAATGTAATGTGTTGTAATGAACTACAGTGAGAAGCGTTACCTGGACAAAGGAGGACCGAGCAAGGACATGACACCATGCTCATAATTACCATAAACACCGCACAAACAACCAATGTTCACATGACCTTCTCAATCAATCAAAAACACCAACAATAATACATTTACTGGTCTAAAGGTGAGAATGACACCTGTAAGCGGACGAAACAGACATGTCCATGACGAGGCGGACAGGTGAACGTACATACTTACAACTGTGAGCGCAGAAACCATCGTCAGTCCCGGGAGGAACGCCGATACTGCGGAAAAGCGTCAATGGACTTCAATGGCAGCACTCCGAACACCTTGAACCCCAGCGTTGTACTGTATTCTATATCCAGGTACGTCAGAGTGTCGTTATAGGTAAATTGGAATAAAAAGGTAAATCCAAACGTGTTTTCGTACAGCAGCAGGTGCCGACCACGACCACAAAAACCATCAGCTTGGTTAATATCGCCTCTTCGTGTGTTTATACGTCGTGGCGATGCATTCGTCCTGCGCATGCGCAGCCCGGTACTCCGACCAATGACAGACGGGTTTAAGTCGAATGGGGCGTGGTGTCGTGGGTTGATGAGAAGTCACAGACACCAGGCGCACGTGCTTCCGTTGCCTGGCAACAAGAGTTGAATGAACTTTAAAAAATCTTTGTGTGTTTTATTAATTAGGCCAACTGTTTACACTCACGTTCATCTCGAGTTTTAGAAATGAATTTGCATTTTTATTGCCCTCGTTCAGAGCTATTGGTGTATTACCCTCGCCTGAGGAGAAAGTATTGCATTTGTCTGTTTGTTCCTTGGCAAAAAAAAAAAAAATTAACAAGTATGTTGATCACTCCGGTTTGTTTGTTTGTGTGTGTGTGTGTGTGTGTGTGTGTGTGTGTGTGTGTGTGTGTGTGTGTGTGTGTGTGTGTGTGTGTGTGTGTGTGTGTGTGTGTGTGTGTGTGTGTTGACTGCCTGGACGCAACTTGTGGATCCACTGATTTACCATCTATTGATGTGGATCCATGATCGAGGTTGTGGATCCGCCGTTTGGAGAGGTCCTGGGCTGAAAGGATCGAAACCTCGAGGAAGAACGGTGCCCAGCTGATGATCCATGCAGTCGGGAAACGAGTCAATTGCTTACGGGTTAAGGTTCTTGCTTTAGGTGGAGAAACTATGTTTGAGGTTTACAATTTAAATAAAGTTGAATATGGGATGTTGTGAAATTAACATCATTTACAACAATCCTTTAAATTATTTACGTTTAGGAACAACCGATACTGTACAATTAATTAAGTGTGTGTGTTTGTGTGTGTGTGTGTGTGTGTGTGTGTGTGTGTGTGTGTGTGTGTGTGTGTGTGTGTGTGTGTGTGTGTGTGTTTGTTTGTTTGTCTGTCCGCTCACTTATACTTGCCTAAAGGTCACAATTTTAAACCGATCTCCACGAAACTTCACCAAATGGTAGAGTTCGTGGTCCGTCAAAATCCTACATATTTTTGAGGTCAAAAGGTCAACATAGGCCAAAGGTCAACCACGTTTTTCAAATTTATAAAATCCTCAATTTTAATCCGATTCACTTGAAATTTGAATGGGATTTACATATCAGCTAACTCAATTCAACCACCAACTATTTTTGAGGTCAACATAGTTCACAAGGTTAACATAGGCCAAAGGTCAACCACTTTTTTCAGATTTCTAAAATCCTCAATTTTCATCTGATTGTCTTGAAATTTGAATAGGATTTTCATATCAGCTAACTGAATTCAACCACCAACTATTTTTGAGGTCAACATCGGTCGTAAGGTCAACATAGGCCAAAGGTCAACCACATTTTTCTCAAATTTCTAAAATCCTCAATTTTCATCCGATTCACTTGAAATTTGAATGGGATTTACATATCAGCTAACTCAATTCAACCACCAATTATTTTGGAGATCAACATTGGCCAAAAGGTCAACATAGGCCAAAGGTCAACAACCATTTCGAATTTCTAAAATCCTCAATTTTCATCCGATTGACTTGAAATTTGAATGGGATTAACATATCAGTGAACTGAATTTAACCAACAACTATTTTTGAGATCAGCATAGGCCAAAGGGTCAACATAGGCCAAAGGTCAACAACAATTTCAAATTTCTAAAATCCTCAA
The DNA here is from genome assembly GCF_964187855.1 of Myxine glutinosa. NCBI lineage: Eukaryota > Metazoa > Chordata > Myxini > Myxiniformes > Myxinidae > Myxine > Myxine glutinosa. Next base: position 40,957,536 of record NC_136273.1, on the reverse strand, counting down.
TTTTAATCCGATTTACTTTAAATTTCAATAGGATTTACATATCGGCTTCCTGAATTCAACCACCAGATATTTTTGAGATTAGCGCAAGCCAAAAGGTCAACATATGCCAAAGGTCAACCACTTTTTTCGAATTTCTAAAATCCTCAATTTTCATCCCATTAACTTGAAATTTGAATGGGATTAACATATCAGTGAACTGAATTCAACCACCAACTATTTTGAGATCAACATAGATCACAAGGTCAACATAGGCCAAAGGTCAAGCACTTTTTTCAAATTTCTAAAATCCTCAATTTTCATCCGATTGATTTGAAATTTGAATAGGATTTTCATATCAGTTAACTGAATTACACCACCCACTATTTTTGAGATCAATATAGGCCAAAAGGTCAACCATTTTTCTCAGATTTCTAAAATCCTCAATTTTCATCCGATTGACTTGAAATCTGAATAGGATTTGCCTATCAGCCTACTGAAACCAACCACCAACTATTTTTGAGGTCAACATATGCCAAAAGGTCAAACGGCCAAATTTCTAAAATTGTCAATTTTCATCTGATTAACTTAAAATTTGAAGACGATTTGCATATCAGGTCATTGAATTCAACCACTGATTTTTTTTAGGTCAAAAGGATGCTCTACTCAGTGTCATTATATTTTGTTCTCTTTTGCCAAATGTCGCTCTATGAGTGATTTTTCATCTGTCTGTTTGTTTGTCCGCACAGAATAAATATGATTTTCTCTGCAACCGTTCGTCCGATTGATAGGAAATTTTAACCATAGGTGCAACTCCACATGAATAATTTTTTAATGATAATTACGACGTCATCAGTCACGTGCTCGCCCGCCATCTTGGAAAAACCGAAACAATTTGCACCTCTATATCTCTGAAAGCGCTGCATATAAAAAATGAAGACATGGCTTATTGCAAAGAACTCCCCATGTGGAATAACATATGTTAATGATGATGACATATGTGCCTCCATTATGACGTCATAATTCGACAAGTACAAAACTTCATCCGATGAAGATGAAATTTCTTCAGCATCATATAGGGATAAATTGTTGGAGAGAAAAAATAATGATGACGTCATTGGTCACGTGGTTCGGCCGCCATATTTGTTTTAACACAAAAGCCTTAAAAACCACTGAAAACACACCCTGGCGAGGGTCTGCAATCTCTGATTGCTCTTTCTAGTTATTACTTGCAAAATCGAAGATTTTTCAAGTATATTGGTCGGTTGTGTTTGTTATTCTGTCTGTATGTCTGTTTGTTTGTCTGTTTGTCACTTGCCTGCAGGTCACAATTCGAAACTGATCGTCATGAAACTTCATCAAGTTGCAGAGGCCATCACAATTGAGAAGCCTATTATATTGATTTTGAGGTCATCTGTAGGTCAGATTTCTAAAATCGCCATTTTTCATCCGATTGACTTGAAAATTGAACAGCATTTGTATATTGCATCAAAAAATTGTTAAACCAACTATTTTTGAGGTCAAAGGTCAACTCAAGGTCAAACTTCCAAAATCATCAATTTTCATCTGAAAATCATCAATTTTCAGCCTATTAACTTGGAAATTAAACAGCAATTACATAGTGTATCGCTGATATGTGAAACCAACTATGTGAGGGCAAAAGGTCAAAGGTCAACTCAATGTCAAAAGGTCAACTCCAGGTCAAACTTCTAATATCATCAATTTTCATCTGAAAAATCATCAATTTTAATCCGATTGACCCGATATTTGATTTAGATCGTCAATTTGAATCTTAATGAAATTGACAATTTGACGTATCCATGACAACGTTTTCTTTTGGAGTGGTTGCATTTTGCAAGTATCGTGCTCTGTATGACATAATTCTTGTTTTATTCTTATTTTTATATTCGTTTGTTTCTTAAATTTTTAGGGGCTGTGAGGGTGGTTTGGGGTGAGAAATGAACAAACACTGATCTGTACCTTAACTACCCACCATTCCTGCCAATATCCGTGTACCCATGTGTACCCAGCAATGCTTCCAGGTAAAATATTTAATCTGCTGTTTCTAGTTTTACTACCTTTCTAAAGAGACCATTCCATACAGACCTGCAGTCACCTAACGAACTCATCCACCAAGTTTTTATCATAACTTGTGACGTCCAGAACCTGAGATATCATGCTATACAATATATATATATACACACATATATATATATATATATATATATACATATATATACATAAGTATATATCGGTTTTAGACCGATCACTCAATGAAGAATCACGAAAAAATTCTCTGATCTGGATCCGGATCAGGATCTTCACCAAAACCTAATAATTTCGTCCTTGTCATATACACAAACTTTCCACATAATTTCGTCCAAATCCGTACACAAATTTTGTATGATTGGCCATTTTCAGATTGGCCATTCTCAGAGAGCCTCCTCAGCGTCGACGAGTCTGGCATTTCACCCAGGCCGACTGGCACGGTCTTCAAGCAGCCATCAATTATCTGGACTGGTCTCCCATCTCTGCTGCCTCTGACATCAACTCATCATGGGAATTCTTCCAAAGTAAACTGCTCTCTCTCATGCACAGATTTATCCCATCTCGTCTTCAGTTGTCATACCTTTCCTCCCGTCCATGGTACACTGAATCTTGTGGTGAGGCAGTTGCCATGAAACAACTTGCCTTCGCCTCATGGGAGGCTAATCCAACTGAAGGCAGTTCCTTTCACAAAGCTCGGAACAAGTGTGTGTCTGCCCTCAGGAGAGCCAGGAAGCACTATCTCTCTACTCTCAAGACTGAACTCTCAAAGCTCTCTCCTTCCTCCAAATCCTGGTGGCATCTGGTCAAATCTGTTTCTGGTGTTTGTTCCCCCTCCCTCCCCTCCCTTACCTCAAACGGCTACACAGCTGACTCCACACATGACAATGCCGAATGCCTCAACTCTGTGTTTGCCTCAAAATCCTGTGTGCAAACCCGACCCTCTCTGCACCCACTGTACGCAGTCATATGCAGCTGCTCCTGGACTATGTGTCCTTCTCTCCTGACAAGGCCCTTCCTGCTCTCTCTCCACTTATCACTGCAACAATAAACTCCTCCCTGTCTACAGGCATCGTCCCACCATCCCTCAAAATTGCTGCTGTTACCCCCATTCTGAAAAAACCTGGACTCAACCCTGACACCCTAAATAACTTCAGACCCATCTCCAACCTACCCTTTCTGTCAAAAGGTTTGGAACGCGCTGTAGCCACTCAACTCAAACATCACCTCTCTGCCAATAACCTGTATGAAACATTCCAATCCGGATTCCGCTCCAACCACAGTACTGAAACTGCTCTCCTCAAAATCACCAACGACCTTCTCCTCTCCTCTGACGCTGGCAACCTCAACATTCTCATCCTCCTCGACCTCAGCGCCGCCTTTGACACCATCAATCACACCATCCTCCTCACCCGACTTGAAACCACCTTTAACATTACCGGCACTGCCCTCTCTTGGATCAAATCATACCTCTCTGACAGACGCCAGTTCATCTCCATCAATAACTGCAAATCCCCCACTGCTCCCCTCCCCCAAGGTGTCCCCCAAGGTTCAGTTCTTGGCCCCCTCCTCTTCATCCTGTACCTGTCCCCCCTTGGTCACTTAATCCACCGTCATGGTCTCCAATTCCACTGCTTCGCCGATGACATCCAGCTTTTCATCTCCACCAAGTCCATCTCCACCGCCACCCACTCTATCCTGACAAACTGCATCACTAAAATAAAATCCTGGCTTCAAATCAACTTCCTCAAACTTAACTATGATAAATCTGAAATAATCATCATTGGCCCAAAAACGCTCACCAAATCCACCCATAACTTCGCCCTCAACATCGACGGTTTCCCAGTATCCACCTCCCCTCACATCCGGAATCTTGGCATCATCTTTGACCAAACCCTCTCCTTCGACAAATACACTAAACAGATCACAAAGACAGCCTTCTTTCACCTGAAAAACATCGCCCGTCTCCGTCCATCCCTCTCCTCCACGGCTGCAGAAACCCTCATCCACGCCTTCATCACCTCCTGTCTCGACTACTGCAACAGCCTCCTCTATGGTTCACCCTCAATAATCACCAATAAACTCCAATACATTCAGAACTCCGCTGCCCGTCTACTCACCCATTCGCGGACCCATGACCACATCACCCCCGTCCTTTACAAGCTTCACTGGCTCCCCATCCCCCAGAGAATCCAGTACAAAATCCTCCTCTTGACCTACAAAGCCCTCCATAACCTGGCCCCATCCTACCTGACTGACCTCCTCTCCAGACACACTCCCACCCGCAACCTCCGCTCTGCTGGTACCAACCTCCTGACCCCCCCCCCCCCCATGCGGACCAAATTCAGATCCTGGGGGGACCGGGCCTTCTCTATCGCTGCTCCCACCCTCTGGAACTCACTACCTCACACCATCAGAGACTCCTCCTCACTCACCACATTCAAAACAGCACTCAAGACCCACCTGTTCAACACTGCATTCAACATTTAACCCACAGCATTTAACCCCTGACTATCTCTTCTCCTTCTCCTTCCTTTTGCTTTGATTATTTACCTATTGATTTTTGTCTTTTTGCACTTGTTTTTTGTACTCTGTCAAAGCGCCTTTGGGCTTCTTGAAAAGCGCTATATAAAATAAATGTATTATTATTATTATTATTATTAAGGTGGATAAGTTTCTGTCAACCGTCGACTCTGATTCTGCAAATGGACCAGACGACATCAGCCCACGGGTCCTAAAATCCTGCTCTTCCGCTCTATCTCACCCTCTCTCTTTTCTCTTCACCCTCTCTTTTGCTCAAGGTCATCTGCCGTCAGCTTGGAAATCAGCCAACATTACCGCTTTACACAGAAAAGGTGCAAAAACAGATCCGAGCAACTACAGATCAATGAGCCTGCTCCCAATAATCAGCAAAGTCATGGAATCAATCATCGCTTCTGACATCAAATCTTTCCTCTTCTCCAAAGGCTTGATCTCGGATCATCAATTTGGTTTCAGACCAGGTCACTCTACTCCCGACATGCTGCTTCTGCTGTCTCAACAATGGATGGAGGTCCTCACTGCCAAACAGGAAATCAGAGTTGTCTCCCTTGACATATCACGTGCCTTCGATACGATCTGGCACCCCGCTCTGCTCCCCAAACTCTCCTCCTATGGTATCCATGGAAATCTCCACTCATGGCTTGCGGCCTTCCTCTCTGGTTGAAGTCAACGTGTGGGCCTGAATGGGTTTCTCCCATCTCCCCTGCCTGTTCAGGCTGGAGTTCGCCAAGCCCCCCCCCCCCCCTGCCCATGCCTCCTTCCCCCAAGCCCTCTCCCTCCCACAGAATTCCCAATGTCCTTGTTCTCTACTGTTGTACTTGTGTGCTTCCCTCTCTATTCCCATCTTGTCTCCCGATCACTTTATTATATGTTTTATGTGTGAGTTTGTTTTTTGTGATTAATGTTAGCTCTTATACGAGCCTCGATCCCGTATACAAAAAAAAGAAAAAAAGAAAAAAAGATATCCTGTGCAGAAACAAACAGACAAACAGCCAAACATCGGTGAAAACATAACCTCCATCCACCTTTGGTGGCAGAGGTAATAAATCCGTCAAGCTAACAACTTTATTTCATTCGGAGAGGAGAAAAGTGTGGCAGGCTCAGGTATATTACTCGGGTGTTAAAATGAAATAAACAACCTTTTGGCGGGGGCATCCATCCTCCTTTTTTGCAGTTTCCATGCCTTCCGAAATGCAAAATCTTAACCCCAATACGACACCATTCTTCCAGCCATAGGTTGACATACATTGCACTGCTCATAATTTATATTCCATTTCCTAATCTTGGGAGGATTCCAAAAAACATTACGTCACAGCCCTTGATGCTTTTATTCACTTACCCAATATTCTGGATCAATTTTTCAAATCCTCGGAGTAAGCATTCCCTCCACCATTTGCTCTGAGGTGAATCACAACCAATGTCTTCCTACTGTGACTCGATACGTCATTTAACATTCCTTCAATGTGCCCAACTCCTGCGCCTTCAAAACCGCACACCTCTTTGTCTACAATCTTTCGTGCAAAATGAAGAATATACATATTTAATAGTTTCATCACCAAAAAACTGTCTCCCAAACCTCATTCCTACCTTTCTCGATTGCTGCACCATCTCCATTGCCTGCCCTCGCTTCCGCCTCACCACTGCCTGCCGTCACTATCACCCTCACCACCGCCTACACTCCCTACCCCCTCACCACTGCCTACACTCACTACCCCTCATCACTGCCTACACTCACTACCCCTCATCACTGCCTACACTCACTACCTACCCCTCACCACTGCCTACACTCACTACCGTCTCACCACTGCCTACACTCACTACCCCTCACCACTGCCTATGCTCACTACCCCTCACCACTGCCTACACTCACAACCCCCTCACCACTGCCTACACTCTCTACCATCTCACCACTGCCTACACTCACAACCCCCTAACCACTGCCTGCACGCTCTACTGTCTCACCACTGCCTACACTCACTACCTCTCACCACTGCCTACACTCACTACACCTCACCACTGCCTACACTCACACCCCCCTCACCACTGCCTACACTCACTACCCCTCAACACTGCCTACAGTCGCTACCATCTCACCACTGCCTACACTCACTACCCCTCACCACTGCCTACACTCACTACCCCCACACCATCGCCTTCACTCACTACCCCCTCACCACTGCCTACACTCACTACCGTCTCACCACTGCCTACACTCACTACCGTCTCACTACTGCCTACACGCTCTACCTCCTCACCACCGCCTGCACTAACTACTCCTCACCACTGCCTACCCTTGGTGCCCTCTCATTCTTGCTTGCACTCGCTACCCCTTCATTCCTGCCCATCCTTGCTGCATCCTCATTTCTGCCTCCACTCACTGCCTCACTTTCTGCCCACCCTCTGTCTACCCTTGAAGATTGCTGTCCATCAACATTCCCCACACAACTTCACTGAGCTTAAACAGTTTTGTACGGAAGAATGGGCAAATATTGCGCAATCAAGGTGTGCAAAGTTGGTAGAAACCTATCCCAACAGACTCACAGCTGTAATTGCTGTCGAAGGTGCTTCCACCAAGTATTAACTCAGGGGTGTGGACACTTATCCGATCTAGATATTCTAGTGTGGTATTTTTTATTACTTTTCTGAAAGTTGTAGAATTTGTTTTTCATTTGGAAGTTGTGGGTTAGGATGTGTAAATAACGGTGGAAAAAGTTTGATTTACTGCATTTTAATTTCATGCTATAAGGCAACAAGTACAAAAAGTTTTAATTAAAACAAAATCCGCGTCGATGTTACACAATGCCTAGATGCAGCTGTGCCTATAACGTCGATGTTATAAGCACAGGACATTCCTATTGATTCGATTACTTGATGTTATTTTTGTGCAAAGTGAAAATATATCTCGGCAATTTCCCGTGTGTGGCGACGAATTTTTAATATATCTCGGCATTTTCCCGTCTGTTATTTCAGGCGGTGTATGACTGACCATGCCGCGATTTAAAAAAAAAAATCTCGGCAATTTCCCGTGTGTGGCGACACGTGAACGAAGCTATGCTCCTCTCTCCACATTATTGTGACGACGTATAAATTAAATATTTCATCGTGACGATTGTCATCAAATGGACGAATTTTTAATATATTTCGGCATTTTCCCATCTGTTATTTCAGGCGGTGTATGACTAACCATGCCGCGATTTAAAAAAAAAATATATATCTCGGCATTTTCCCGTCTGTTATTTCAGGCGGTGTATGACTGACCATGCCGCGATTTAAAAAAAAAAAATCTCGGCAATTTCCCGTGTGTGGCGACACGTGAACGAAGCTATGCTCCTCTCTCCACATTATTGTGACGACGTATAAATTAAATATTTCATCGTGACGATTGTCATCAAATGGACGAATTTTTAATATATTTCGGCATTTTCCCATCTGTTATTTCAGGCGGTGTATGACTGACCATGCCGCGATTTAAAAAAAATATATATATCTCGGCATTTTCCCGTCTGTTATTTCAGGCGGTGTATGACTGACCATGCCGCGATTTAAAAAAAATATATCTCGGCAATTTCCCGTATGTGGCGACACGTGAACGAAGCGAAGCTCCTCTCTCCACATTATTGTGACGACGTATAAATTAAATATTTCATCGTGACGATTGTCATCAAATGGACGAATTTTAAATATATCTCGGCATTTTCCCGTCTGTTATTTCGGGCGGTGTATGACAGACCATGCCACGATTTATACAAAATATATATATCTCGGCATTTTCCCGTCTTATTTCGGGCGGTGTATGACTGTGACCATGCCGCGATTTAAAAATATATATCTCAATGGACTTGAAGTTACAGGCCTTTGAGAATTCATTTCGTTCTATAAAGGGCAACTTTCATCGGATTTTCTTCCCGTTTTTTTTCAACCGAGTCTAAAACTATGTTAGCGACTGTGAAAAATGAAATGATATATCGAATTTGATTTGAAAGAAAACTGTGTGAGAGAGCAAGACACCACGGGCCTACAAAACAGGCCTCAAAGCTATGCGAGTTAATAAAATGGTGGATATTTGTTTATATGAAGCCTCTCCCACAATGGGTGGAGCTATGGTTCCCAGAATTGGTGGAGCTTTGAGGTTTTGTCTTCTCTGCAAGAACAACAAGAACAAGAAGAACAAGAAGAAGAACAAGAACAACAGCAGAGGGCACTCTATGAGCAGCGTCTGCGACGTGGCTAAAAAAGGTGAACATTTTTCAAATGGGGTGTAGACTTTCTATAAGCACCTGTACAACACATGTCATGAGCAAAAATAAAACTCAGGTCGGTAAAAAAGACCCAGGTAAGTTGGAATTTTCATTCAGATGCCTCGTATCTATTATATACGCACAGGGATTGCTCATAATAAGAAAATTAAAATTGAGAAAATAGGAGGAAGGACTGTAGGGAAGTGTGGAGGGAAGGTAAAGAAGATTATGAGTTGCTATGAAGGAGAAGGAAGTGGGAGCATGCACCGTGGGGAAATTCGCCATATTTGAGTAAGTAATAAATATACGGTTTGTGACATAAACGAGTAATAATTACATTCCACATAGTGCATGATGGTTTTGTCACATTCTGAGCGTGTTATATCTCTCATTATATTTTCAAACAACTGCAAAGGTCTTCTATCTGAACGATCACCTGTGGGGGCTGTGTGCTAAGTTTATTTTGTCTAACAATTAAAATACATCGAGAAAAGGAATACAGTAGCTTAATGACACGTTAATTATCCCACCTGGTGAAGCACGATTCTCGCACACCCACGGTAAACCAATTTACATCTCGCGCTGAGCGCGTCAGAGTGACGTCACCAAACTTCAAAGTGGTTGAATACCGAGTAGCAATCAATCTTAGCGACAACGTGTTTTTGTTGTGATGTGCAGGAAAGGATCAATCAAGGAAAACTGCGTACAATGTTATTTTAAAAACTTGCAAACAAAAAAAAGTTACATATATTTTAATTGAATTACTTGGAAGAATCGCTGGAAGAATCTCATGCTGTTTCTTCCAGCGATTCTTCCCAGGCTTCTTGATCACCTGCCTTCCTTTTTACCTCCACACAAAGGTAGAGGTAAAAAGGTCATGTTTTCACACATGTCTGTCTGTCCGTTTTTTTGTCTGTCTGTTTATGTCTGTCTGTTTATGTCTGTTTGGCTGTCTGTGTTTGTCTGCTTATCTGTCTGTTTGTCTTTGTCTGCTTATCTGTTTGTCTTTGTCTGTCTGTTTATCTGACTGTCTTTGTTTGTCTGCTTATCTATCTGTTTGTCTTGATCTGTCTGCCTATCTGCTTGTCTTTGTTTGTCTGCTTATCTGTCTGTTTGTCTTTGTCTGTCTGCTTATATGCTTGTCTGTTTGTCTTTGTCTGTCTGTTTATCTGACTGTCTTTGTTTGTCTGCTTATCTGTCTGTTTGTCTTTGTCTGTCTGCTTATATGCTTGTCTGTTTGTCTTTGTCTGTCTGTTTATCTGACTGTCTTTGTTTGTCTACTTATCTGTCTGTTTGTCGTGGTCTGGCTGCTTATCTGTCTATTTGTCTTTGTCTGTCTGATTATCTGCTGGTCTTTGTCTGTCTGTTAAACTGACTGTTTTTCTTTGTCTGCTTGTCTGTCTGTTTGTCTTGGTCTGGCTGTTTATCTGTCTGTTTGTCTTTGTCTGTCTGCTTGTGAACAGGACATTTAAAAAGTTGTGGACAGATTCGGCCTAAATTTTGTGTAGACGTTTGGTATGTGACAAACGAAATGGTTAGATTTTGGTGAAGATCTGGATCCGGATAAGATAATTTATTAAGTGACTCGTGAAAAGCCAATCAAAAATGTGTTGGAACAGTTTATTCGACGGTGCAGCCTCATGAACGTGCCAAAGTCTGAAGCCTCGGCCTAGTATCATCTGTGCTTATATCTTCTTTATATATTAGACATCATACGGACGTAAATGAACACTCGTTTTACTCTGCGCACGTTGCACATCACGTGCAGCGAATTTTACCTCCCTGCACATTGTATTTATTGTTATTTTAAAAAACGCTTCTGTACACCGCCCTTGAGGCTCGGTTTGCAAGCCACCGTCTACAATTCCAATAGAAGAGACATAATTACTTTTTCATGGAAAATGTTTTTCGAGGTTGTTTTATCCTCAAAAATAGACCGTAGTGACCACACATTCGTGTTAAAAGATTCTCCTTTAAAACCTACCCTTATGAAGGGGGACAGACATCTGTACAAACACACCAACTGAGATTCTGTTTGATATGGTCGATTAATTAACCATTGAGTGATCGGGCTAAAAACAAGATATAGCACGATATCTCAAACAGTTATGGACGGATTTGGACGAAATTTGGTGGACAGGTTTGGTGTGTGACAAGGAAGAATTAATTAGATTTGGGTGAAAATTCGAATGCGTATCCTGATACAAGAATTTAAGTTTAAGTGATTCTTCGCCATTCAGTGATAGGGCCAAAAACGATACATAGCATGATATTTAAAAAAAGTTATGGATGACTTATGACTAAACTATGTGGATGAGTTGGTTAGGCGACAAGAACAAACCGATTTGATTTTGGTTAACGTCCTGATCCAGATGTGACCCATCAGTGGGATACCAAATATCAACTGTTCAGCCTGGCCGAGGTAGGCGAGGTATGCGCTCTATTACCAAGTGCCATTCTAGGTCTCTCTTTTCCTGTGTAGCAAATTGCCTTACCGGGATCTGTCCAATCATGTTCCTCCCTCTACTACCCCAGGGTTGTGGCTCGTTGCCATCTCGTGTCCTTTTCCATTCAGATCTTTTTTATTCCTGAAAAAGTCCCGTCATTGCCTAGTTTTACCTTACGAGGTCATGTTTGTATGTCTGCCCAATTTTGTTGGCCTCGCCATTTCCAAAGGACCAGAAGAGGGGATTGTAATCAGTCTGTGTGTCAGTGAGTGTGTGAGTCCGCATATCGACGTTAATACATGTATATCTATTGTTCATTCTCAGATCTACTGCAATCTTTATACCCCGGGGAGGCCATGCATTGTTCAATGTTCCGTCTTGGTACTTTGTGTTTGTCTAAACCCCTAATCCTCTGGCCTTTCACTCCTGCTCCTCATTTTTATCAAGATAAAAAGTTTAATTTATCCAAAGCGAACAAAATTAGATAAATTGTTTCAAATTACAACGACCAGGCAAGGAACTAAAGCACAGCAGTGTACTCTTACACATACAACCATACTACCTGTGTGTGTTGTCTCAAAGCCCTCCCTCCATTGTGAGCTTGGACCACAAATTTCACATTTTGGTACCATCTTGAGCGGCAAAGCCTCAGAATGTTTGACTTATCACGGGACATCTGTAGGGTACAGAAACTGCTGGACGTCTCAAATTGGCAGCTCAGAGCCAATAGGTGGGTAAATCCAAGATGGCGTCACATAAAACGCCAAATCCTCGGTAACAGCTCTTAGTATAACTACAGCATTGTACATGTAATCGATCTCATACAATTGTTTTACAAAATTGACACAATTGTTCACCAATGGTAGTGCAACATTATATAAATTACCTGTTGAGGTGATAAGAAACATGTAAAAACGAGATGGTATTCATAGAATATTGTCACGTTAGCCAGCGATTAAGACCACTGGGCGCCGAATGACTGATCGTTTTTACTCCCGAGGCAGCAGCCCGAAAATTGGCGGTACTTTTTGGCGCACGCGGGACGGAAGGCAGCGAAGTGCTTACCTGAACAGAAGCTACACAGGTTTATTCCCGAACCCACGAGCAAAGAAACATGACACAACAAATGAAAAATACCACGATAATGATTTAATAAAAATAAAGCAAGGAATAAAAATGAAAGGTGAGGTAAATCTAATATTTCCTATTTTGAGGATCCTCCAATCAGATTCACAACACACACACAGTGGGGGGGAGATACAATAAATAAAATGTTTCCCTTTTAAATGGCCAGCACTCAACTCTGGTCCAAAATGTGTTTAAGGGCTTGACCTTGACCGCTGCAGCCGGTGTAGACGGCGCCAGCAATGGCGCCGGCGCCACTCGTCTAAAATGCCCAGGCGTGAGCAAGCAGGCAAAACAGCCCTTCCTCGCTTCCACCGCCAAGCAAAACGTGGCTCCCAGCTCCCCAAAAGGGCACCACAGTCCAACAACACCTCCTCCTCCGACTTCACAAAAGTTACACAAAAGCCCCAAAAGCTTTCCTCACAAACGCACATGAGCCAGGAGCACCCGGACCACCAGAGAGACAAAAGTGACCGAGAGAGAGAAGCGCTCTTCTTCCTCCTCCTCAAAGCTTCTCGATGACGTCACTGGCCAATCCTGAGCCCCATCAAATCACCCCGTGTCTCCAAGACCAATGACGAAGCTCGGGGCGTGGCCTGCCGGTTACGATCCTTTGGAGGCTGTGTTTCGTTGCCGATCGAGAATGATCGGGGTTCTGCCAGCAGTTATGTCGGTTATGGTTGGTTAATGGATGGTTACATGGACCGCCTTGTTGTAGATTGCAAAAACGTGGGGGAAGAGCCACAAGGGGGCAATCACATACTGGGGGAAACTAATCTTAACACAGCTTCACCCCCCGTGTGTTGTTAGGGTTCGAAAGCCATGGTCTGAAAAATCCTCGTCGCCAATTGTAATGTCTTTGTTATAAAGATGCGGACACGCAGATAGGATCAAGCACCATCTTTATTCCAGGCAACCGCAACACAGGCCTCACTCAGCCCCGCCCACAGCGGCCTCACTCAGCCCCGCCCACAGCGGCCTCACTCAGCCCCGCCCACAGCAGCCCCACTCGGCCGTACAGGGAACTACACCCGGCATTGTCAGGCAACGCAGAGTCGCTTTGTGCCAGGAATACGAATACGTGAGGGGAAGGGGAGGGATGGAAGGGGAGGGTGAGTAGAAGGGAAGGTAGGGGATGATGGAGGGGGAGTGGATGAGGAAGAGGGGGGAAGGGGAAGAGGTGAGGTGAGGGAGCGGTGGGAGAAGATGGGAGGAGGAGTGGAAGGAAGGGGAATGGGTAGGAGGAAGAGGGGAGGGGGATGGAAGACTAAGGGAAAGGGAGTGGGGTGGTAGGGAAGGGGGGAGTTGGAGGATAGGGGAGAGGAACAATTATACCAGAATAAGTGATCAACAATCTTGGACTGCTGAAGCTATGAGGTCAGCACTCCAGGCAGTATAACGGAATGAGATGGGCCATATGAAGCCGCTAAACAATTCAAGTCTCCCGTTCTACCCTGAAACGACTCACAAGAACACAGACAAATCAGCTAAAGGCACATTCAAATTCCTTGGACGTAACAAGACTGTATTTACCGATGAAATGGAATCATAGTTGGTTCGGTATGTACCACACATGGAGGAAATGATGTTTGGTGTAAGTACGACAGCGCTTCGTTGATTGGCTTTCACATGTGGTGTACGGTATCCATATCACAATGCTGTCTATGTTCGTTGATTTTAAGTCCATGTTTTAACGCTGAAGTTGAATGCCAACCGTTTACCCTTTTTGACTTGTACGCTTAACAACGTTCCCAGTCTCAAGTTTCGTAGTGTTTGAATCGTTTATTCAGGTGTACCATTTACCCCATACTGGTCATTTTGCCCCATAGTTAGTGCCCATGTTTCCCAACCTGGTAGGCAAGGTGGCCCACAGGTCCATGTTTCCTTTTGTTAGAATTTTGACCGTAATTCGTTGGCACTGCTAGTCTCATATACAAGTTATATCATTCTTAATAAAATAAATTTTATTAAAGCACTCTTAGCATTTTAAACATTGGATATCGGTCGGAAAGAATTTACCCCAATGATTAACGTGGCCATTTTGGCCCCACCTTCCCCTAGCATACTTTTCACGTTAGAGTTGGAATAAAGACAAACGTGGGGCTGAAACCTTCAGAAGTGCTAGTACGACTTATTGTGCGTCATTTCGAGCCTATGCGCATCATCACTGATCTAATAGATCATGAGAAAATCCAAAATGGCTGCCAATATGTATCTGCAAAAAAGCTCATTTTTACCTCCGCTACCTAAGGATAACGTCGGACATGTTCCACCCCTGTTTGTCTGTGAGCAGGATATCTTAAAAAGTTATGGACGGATTCGGATGAGATTCTGGTGAAGATCCAGATCTGGATCCGGATACGAGAAGTTTTTAAAAGTAATTCTTCTTCATTTTTAAATGGGCCAAAAACGACATGTAGCAATTAAGATGTCTCAAGAGGGTGTGGGCGGATTTGGATGAAACTTCATTGAGAGGTTGGGTGTGTGTCATGGAAAAATTGATTCGATTTTGGTTCAGATCCGAATCCAGATCCCGCCTATCAGAGGGATACAAAACGTAAACAGTTCAGTCTGGCGGAGGTGAGCGCTCTATCAAGTGCCTTTCTCGTTTGTTGTTTTCCTGTCCACGTTTTCTCATTTGTCTTGTATAAAAGGACATGAAAGTAACTTATTTTGCTATAAGTAAGTATTTTCTGTTATATTTATTATACTTTTTGAAAAAAAACCCCCACAAATATTAGAGTAGTTGGTCGCAGAGGCACTAAATTCATGGAAATTCTTGGAAAATTCCATGAATACGAAGTCATGATGTTTTTTTTTGTTTGTTTTTTTTGTATACAGAGTCGAGGCTCGTGAAAGAGCTAACATTTATCAAACAAACAAATCAAACAAACAAGCAAACAAAGTATATAAAAAGGGGAGCGGTCGACAACATGGGGAGAGAAGGGGAAGCACATAAACACAACATTTGAGAGCAGGGACATCGGGAGATGTGTGGGAGGGAGAGGGCCTGGGGGGAGGCAGGATAGGTATAAAACGCAAGGACACCAAGGACTTCCAGGAAAGAAGACAAAAGTCACCTCAAAAAAGTGGATTTGGGGTGAAATTAGCGGGGGTAGAAAAGATCAAGGTTTTGGATTGGGGAAGATAAGAGATGGTGGTGAACAGCCGTTTTAAAGACCTGGAGGGAGGAGTGGGATTGAAGGGAGTGGGGGAGTTTGTTCCAGAGGCCGGAGAAAAGAGGAATGAAAGAGTGAAGGTGAGCAGAGAGTCTTGATTTTGGCAGTTTAACCATAAGAGGGTTGCAGGCAGATCTTGTGCGACCTGCAGGAATATTTGGGGGACAGAGCCCAGAGAGAGCTGGGGGAGCAAGGCCGGAGAGGAGTCGGTAGAAGACGGAAAGACCACCAACCTGCCTGCGGTGATTAAGTGAAAGGCCTTCGGAGTTAGCTTCATCGCGGGAGATTCCAACGATTCTGAACGCTTCGGTTTCAACAGCGTGAAGACGAGCTAGGTGTGAGGCAGGAGCACCGGCCCAGAGGGGAGAGCAGTACTCCATTGAGCTACGGATGAAAGCCTTGTATGTGGTGAGGAGCTCAGGTGTGCCAAGGAAGGACTTCGCACGACGGAGGATGCCCATTCGGCGACTGGCTTTGGAGGCCAGCTTGGAAATGTGGTTTTCCCAGGAAAGATCATGGCAGATAGTGAGACCCAAAAGCTTGAGCGACAGAACTTCTTGGAGAGGATTATTCAGAAAGTAGATGGGAGGGTTGTCCAGTCGGTCTTTTCGGAGAGACATCGTAAGAGTGTGAGATTTGTCAGGATTGAAAGACATAAATGAATGTTGTTCATTTTTCAATTTTCGGATACAAAAGAAAGTATGTAAGACTTTCAGCTCTCTAGTCCCAGTGATAGCGAAATATTTAACGAGCGGGTCAACAGAAAAAACAAACAAACAGATTTTAACCACATTTGAGATTTACGAGAAGAATCGGCCATTGTGTTCAGGTGGCCAAAACTCGGTGCAGTTTACATTTCTAGCAAGCCATATTCATTCAGAACTACATATCAGTGGCTGCATAGATTTGCCTCACAGTGAGTTGTGTGATCATTGTCAACATTTGTGAAGGAATATGTGAAATACATAGTGAAAAGTCCTGTTACGTAACTGGAATGAATGCTCCTTACACATCAGTCTTTCATACCAGCCATTGTAACGCTAGTCATCATCAGTAAGTTATTATAGCATTTATGGGAACTATAGTATTTTTCGTCCGCCATTTTGTATTGACCATTATTCTGCCACTAAGCTGCCCATCCAGCCAGGCCAACATGGGTTTTTGTTATGTAGAGATGCAACGCAATAAAAAAAATCACCATGACGTATTACCCCTCAATATGGTACCAAAATTCTCAACAATCCTCTCCAAGAAGTTCTGTCGCTCAAGCTTTTGGGTCTCACTATCTGCCATGATCTTTCTTGGGAAAACCACATTTCCAAGCTGGCCTCCAAAGCCAGTCGCCGACTGGGCATCCTCCGTCGTGCGAAGTCCTTCCTTGGCACACCTGAGCTCCTCACCACATACAAGGCTTTCATCCGCAGCTCAATGGAATACTGTTCCCCCCTCTGGGCTGGTGCTCCTGCCTCACACCTTGCTCGGCTACACGCTGTTGAGGCCAAAGCTTTCAGAATCATTGGAATCTCCTGCGATGTAGTCAACGCCGAGGGCCTTTCACTCACTCACCGCAGGCAGGTTGGTGGTCTTTCTGTCTTCTACCGACTCCTCTCCGGCCTTGCTCCCCCAGCTCTCTCTGTGCTCTGTCCCCCCAATATTCCTTCAGGTCGCACAAGATCTGCCTGCAACCCTCTTCTGGTTAAACTGCCAAAGTCTAGGCTCTCTGCTCACCTTCACTCTTTCATTCCCCTTTTCTCCCGCCTCTGGAACAAACTCCCACACTCCCTTCAATCCCACTCCTCCCTCCAGGTCTTTAAAACAGCTGTTCACCACCATCTCTTATCTTCCCCCATCGAAAACCTTGATCTTTTCTACCCCCGGTAATTCACCCCAGAGTCCTTGCAGTGTTCATATGTTTTAATCCTCTCCCACCTCCCCCCAATTCCTCCCGATGTCCCTGCTCTCAAATGTTGTGTTTGTGTCCTTCCCCCTCTCTCCCCATCTTGTCTGCCGCTCCCCTTGTTTTTTGTGTTTTGTGTGTCGGTTTGTCTTTTTGTGTGATTAATGTTAGCTCTTTCACGAGCCTCGATCTTGTATACAAAAAAAAAAAAAAAAAAAAAAAAAAAAAATGGAATCTAGCTCATGGACTACCAGTCTTCCAAGATTGTTGCCCATTTTGTCACTTCCTGCCTTCTCCCATTTCCAGCCATGATTTATTCTAGCCTCACTGACCCCTCCATCATAGCTCCTTTCCTTTAGGACACCAATGTGCGATGTCCTTCCTTGTCTAGCTGTTCCCAGTTGATCCTCTGCCTGTCTGTGAACCTGCTGCCCTCTGTCGTTCAGGTCCTGCATTGAGTCCAGATATCTGTACACAAAAACATTCTCACTCCACGATTACTTCAAAATGTAGTAATAATGTTGGGAATCGTAGCACAATCGGCCCTATGCCGCTTGTGCAAAAACCTGCTTCCGGTCCAGAGCAGACCCCCAGCATCAACCTAAATGGGCCTTCTCAAACGAAAGGGAATTTTTTTCCTCTCTCACCTCTGACCCATTTCTGTATACTTTTCCATAATTCGCACGATGGATTCTCCTTTGTTGTTTCTTTCAATACAGAGGTCATATACCACAATATCTTTCATATACAGACAGTCACGTGAAAAAGTAAGTACACCCCATGTAAACTTTTGACTTTTTCAACATATTTCAACATACAGCTATTTGATCTTCATTTCAACAATATTGACAGATAAAGGTGATACAATATAACAAATATCATGAAACATTTACATTTTGTAGTCCATTGTATAATTTAAATAAACATAAATGCAAATTTCGCATGTGGAAAAAGTATGTACACTCTTGGCTCTAATAGGTGGTATTGCCCCCTTTGGCAGAAACAACCTCAAGTTGGCGTTTCTTATAACTGTCTACCAGTCTCTGACATCGACTGGGAGAAATTTTTGCCCACTCCTCCATGCAGAATTCTTTCAGCTGTGCGATGTTTGAGGGGTTTCTTGCATGTCCAGCCCGTTTCAAATCCCCCACAACATCTCGATGGGATTTAGATCCGGGCTTTGACTTTGTCATTCCAGAACCCTCCATTTCTTTCTTTTCAGCCATTCGTTGGTGGATTTACTGGTATGTTAACAAGGAAAGATGCAGAAAATAGGGCAAAATGGAAAAGATTGTCATGGGGACTGCAAGGCTAACCCCCGCTCTAGCAGGGAAAATGGCCTTAAAATGCATGTTGTTGTTGTTGTTGTTGTTTAGGGTCATTGTCATGTTGCAAGGTCCACCTTCGGTTGAGCTTCAACTTTTCGACAGATGGCCTCACATTATCCTCAAGCACCCTCTGGTACAATGAAGAATTCATAGTGGATTCTATGATGGTGAGCTGCCCAGACCCTGATGCAGCAAAGCTGCCCCAAACCATAATATTTCCAACACCATGCTTTACAGTTGGTATCAGGTTCTTGTGGTGAAATGCTGTCTTTGGTTTTCGCCAAACATGTCTTCTGGTACTGTGGCCAAATAGCTCTACCTTTGACTCATCTGTCCAGAGCACATTGTTCCAGAAGTGCTGATCTTTGCCTCGGTGTTCATTGGCAAACTTTAGTCTTGCCCTGATGTTCTTTCTGGACAGCAAAGGTTTCCTCCTGGCACACCTCCCATGTAGATCAAATTTGTGCAGCCTCTTTCTAATGGTAAACTCATGCACTTTGACATCAACAGTGGCAAGAGCTACCTGTAGGTCTCGTGATGACATTCTGGGGTTCTTAGAGACTTCTTTCAGCATCTTGCGATCTGATCTCGGGCTGAACTTGCTGGGGCGGCCTGACCTGAACAAGTTGGCAGTTGTTTGGAATCTTCTCCACTTGTAGATGATCTTCCGGACAGTCGAATGATTGATTTCAAATTGTTTGGAGATCTTTTTAAATCCCTTCCCAGACTCGTGGGCATCCATAATCTTCTTTCTGAAGGCCTCAGAGAGCTGTTTTGATTTCGGCATGGTAACACCGCACACTTCAACAACAAAGAGCAAACCAAACTAAATGTCTGAGGTTTAAATAAGACAGGTTCCTCCAAGATCCTCTCTAACGATGTTCTAATCATTTGCACCTGAGCTGGTGCACCTGATTCTAATTTTAGGTATTTGAAGTAGTGATAAATGTTTGGGTGTACTTACTTTTCCCACATGCAAAATTTGCATTTATGTTTATTTAAATTATACAATGGACAACAAAATGTAAATGTCTCATGATATTTGTTATATTATATCACCTTTATCTATCAATATTGTTGAAATGAAGATCAAATAGCTGTATGTTGAAATATGTTGAAAAAGTCAAAACTTTACATGGGGTGTCCTTACTTTTTCACGTGACAGTATATATATATATGCTAAATATATGTATGCTATTGGAAACAGTGGTTGCTATATAACCTAAGGTGGGGGTGGTGGTGAGCCACTCTTCAATATCGGAAGTGAAGCAAATCATTTAATTCTGGCAGAATCGTCCGAGTGTTTAGAAACAAACAAACATCTCCTCCTATGGTATTCATGGAAATCTCCATGCATGGCTTGCGGACTTCCTCTCTGGTCGTAGTCAACGTGTGGCCCTGAATGGATTTCTCTCATCTCCCCTTCCTGTTCAGGCTGGAGTTCCCCAAGGCAGTGTTCTGGGCCCTGTGCTTTTTCTGGTCTTTATCAATGATCTCTCCGACTCTCTGGAAAATCCTCTGTATCTCTTTGCTGATGACTCCACTCTCTGCCGCTCCATTCCTCTTCCCTCAGATCGGCAGTCTGCAGCCTCCTCACTCTCTGAAGACCTGGACAAAATCACAGACTGGTCAAACATGTGGAACATGTCTTTCAATCCTGACAAATCTCACTCTCTTACTATGTCTCTCCGAAAAGATCGACTGGACAACCCTCCCATCTACTTTCTCAACAATCCTCTCCAAGAAGTTCTGTCGCTCAAGCTTTTGGGTCTCACCATCTGCCATGATCTTTCTTGGGAAAACCACATTTCCAAGCTGGCCTCCAAAGCCAGTCGCCGATTGGGCATCCTCCGTCGTGCGAAGTCCTTCCTAGGCACACCTGAGCTCCTCACCACATACAAGGCTTTCATCCGCAACTCAATGGAATACTGTTCTCCCCTATGGGCTGGTGCTCCTGCCTCACACCTGGCTCGGCTTCACGCTGTTGAATCCAAAGCTTTCAGAATCATTGGAATCTCCCGCGATGAAGCTATCTCTGAGGGCCTTTCACTCACTCACCGCAGGCAGGTAGGTGGTCTTTCTGTCTTCTACCGACTCCTCTCCGGCCTTGCTCCCCCAGCTCTCTCTGTGCTCTGTCCCCCAAATATTCCTACAGGTCGCACAAGATCTGCCAGCCACCCTCTGATGGTTAAACTGCCGAAATCTCGGCTCGCTGCTCACCTTCACTCTTTCATTCCTCTTTTCTCCCGCCTCTGGAACAAACTCCCACACTCACTTCAATCACACTCCTCCCTCCAGGTCTTCAAAACAGCTGTTCACCACCATCTCTTATCTTCCCCCATCCAAAACCTTGATCTTTTCTACCCCCACTAATTCACCCCAGATCCACCTTGTTTGAAATTCCAACTTCTTTCCTGGAAGTCTTGGCAGTGTCCATATGTTTTATACCTCTCCCACCCCCCCACCCCCTTCCCATGCCTCCCCCCCCAAAGCCCTCTCCCTCCCACAGTTCTCTCGATGTCTCCATGTCTCTCGGTCCCTGCTCTCAAATGTTGTGTTTGTGTCCTTCCCCCTCTCTCCCCATCTTGTCTACCGCTCCCGATGTTATTTGTTTTGTGTGTCTGTTTGTCTTTCTGTGTGATTAATGTTCGCTCTTTCACGAGCCTCGATCTTGTATACAAAAAAAAAAAAGAAAAAAAAAAAAGGAAGCAAAAAATTAAAATCTGTCATTTGCTGTAAAAAGTAGATAAACGACGGAATTGTTTGTATTTTTTAAAAAGGGGGGAAGACTCTACCCAGGGAGGTTACAACGACGAATGTATTAATGGGATTGAGAAATAAAAAAGAAACAGGATAAAAGGTTAAGGGACGTTCAAGAAAGGAAGGAGAATAAAATCCGAGAGGATTGGATATGAGAGCAGAGAGGAGGATCGAGGATGTGCAGTGAAGTGATGCCTGGAGAAAGTGGGGAGGTGAGGGGTAGCAGAGAGAAATGATCAGAGGATACCAGATTGGGAGGGAGTGGCTCGGGGGCGGGGCCGAGTGGAGGAAGAAGAAGAGGCGGTACGTGAGTGGAATATCCAATTTTAAAAGCCCGCAGAGCAGCAGAAGCGTTGTTGGGTCTGGTTCGGTGGACGTGAGCGCTGCTCCTTACTGGTGAGCCAACAATTGCATTCCTCTGTACAATGGATTGCTCCCAATGTTCTGCTGAGTGATCTCTAACTAGAATGAAAGCACGTCTTGTCGAATTGTTTTTTTAAATCTAAAAATGACATATTTAAATCACTAAATACTTATAGTTAGTTATACCGAAGTATATGACGTCCTTGTATGTGCGGAAATTTTGCTGGTTGTATAATCGTTTTGTGGTTTAAGAACAGTATAATTTGTTGTCCTGCGCAAGTCCAATGTTGGAAAATGTTGCAATTGCATAAAATCTTTGCAATTTACTGGAATTAATAGGAAATGTATTTTGCTTTCCCTGGAACATGATTTAATTTTTTTTATTTTGTAACCATCAAAATGTTGTCCCATGCCTTTTGTTGTAGCTACAAAAATTGTTCCGAGAATGAAGAAGAAAAACGGTCAAGGTGCAGCTAACGTGGCTCAGAGGTATGCGCACTCTGGGTTCGAATCCCGACCCAGCTGTAAACCGGTGTTGCGCATGCGCGGTGAGGAGGCATCGATGTGCGTCGTCCTTCGGGAGGACGTTAAGCTGCAGGACCAGTCTGCAGCACCACTTGGTGAATGTTAAACACCCCACGGTGTCTTTCGCAAAGAGTGGACCAATTAATCGCCGGTACCCTGAACAAAATACAAATTCCTGGCATCTTGCATTCCTGGCCAGTCACTTCATGAAAGATTGGGGCAAAAAAACCTTCCTGGTGATCCGCACAAGCAAATGGGGAACTAAATATAATACTTTATTAAACAACGTATTCCACATCTGGATTAATGAACAAGATTCAATATTTAAATTGATATATGTGGGAAAATTACGTGCCCAGACCAAGTATCGAACCCAGGTCCTCTGGAAAACCATGCCAGTGCTCTGCCATCTGAGCTATCTGGGCGACCCTGGCTAAGCATGCAATTTTCCTCCACATATAATTGCCACTCTCTTTCGGTCAATGCTTCCGGGGCACTCGCTGCCAACCACAGGAGCACCAACGGGGTTGGCTCGCCCAAATCAATTTAAATATTCTACATTACAGATCGTTGGTTCTGCCAACGCATTACCTTGCCCAAAGGGTCATGCTGGGCGGTGTGCCATCGCTCTCTTGATATTAGTTGGGGCAGGAATGTTTAATTTGTTTACGGTGCCGGCGATAGCTTGCCTACTCTTCGCTAAAGACAGCGTGGGATTTTCTCACATCCACCAACTAATGCGAGCAGATGAGACGTCCAGTTTAACGTCCATCCCAGGGACGGCACACACATTGATGAACCACCCTGCCTGTAAAACACCGAGATGACAGTTTATAGCTCATCGGGATTCAAACCCATGCTAGACAGATTACAGGTGAGTGTGTGTACCTCTCGGTCGAGGCCATCATGCTAGCAATGCATATATATATATATATATATATAGCCTTAGGGGTAGGAATTGTTATTTCCTATTACGTATTAGCGTAAGTGTAATTCTTATGATGATAAAACGTGTTGAACACAGTGTTTAGAAACCTCTGGTCGACCTGCCTCAGTGTCTGTATCTAAGCCCCGCCTCCCCCCTCCCCACATTCTAAAATAACCCTCCATCATCTGTCTGTCCTGTAATGTGAATTTTCCTCACTATGACAGCCATTGATTGCTGCCCATGGGCCATGGCACTATTACGGAGGTGAGCACGAGGCCACCAAACAGACGAAAAACCTGGCCGTGTATGTAGATCTGGCTGAATGTGACAGCCAATGAGCGCAGCCCACGGTGTGATTGCAGGGTCAGCGCGAGGCTGCCAAGCAGGCTGAAAGTTATCCCATATATGGAGATCTGTCTGTCTGTGATGCCCAATGAACATGCCCCACGGTGCCATTCAATGGGCTTCGGGGGACTTTAAAAGAGCGCAAACAACATGTGCAAAAATAAGATGGAGAGCGATGTGTGGTTGGTTGCTGCGGCTGGCGCAAGATAGTTGGTTGTTGTGTGGGTGCTGGCGCTGCTGCTGGTTGAGTTCTGGGTTCATTGTCGGTGGATGAGCTTGAGAGCCCGGAAGGAAGGTAAACAATGCACAGTTGTGACCAACACCTGCACTGAACCGCTGCATGGCCAAGCAAGTCCAACGTCTGGACGGAGTGGAGAACAAGTTCACATTGGACGACAGGCCCACACCACGTGCACGAGCAGTGCCGCACAGGACAGGTTCTTTGTCTCGTCGAATACCTTCTGGGTCTCGTATTTCCCCTGAATGAATAAGATAAGGTGTAATTGTAGCGGTTGTAATGGTTTTGGGGCTCGTTATTTGTAATTTCTTTATTTGATTGTGATTGCCGCAGAACGGCCGTGTTCATGACTTCCTTCCTTTTGTCTATTTTAAATGCACTTTTTAAAATTAAATCTCACCTGGTTTTCAGGAAGCAGGACCATAGCACTGGAGAGATTGGCGTATTATTCCGACAAACGAGCAAATTGGGTCCTCAAACGCACATCACCGACAGGCTTCGCTTTTTTATCTTGTCGGCAATTCCACCGTGGTCGTTGCTTTCAGAGACTGATTTGCCCCAAATTAACCAGATGGACATGGAGATCTTCTCGTCCCCTACCCATCGGGTGGCATGACAGTTTTTGAAGACAGCATACATATATACATATATATATATTATAAATAGGACCTGGGTTCACCAGAGGACCTGGGTTCGATTCCTGGTCTGGGTGTGTAATTTTCCCACATATGTCAATTAATATATATATTAAATACATATATACAGTGCATTCAGAAAGTATTCAGACCCCTTCACTTTTTTCACATTTTGTTACGTTGCAGCCTTATGCTGAAATCGTTTAAATTCATTTTTTCCCTCATCAATCTACACTCAATACCCCATAATGACAAAGAGAAAACAGGATTTCAGAAATTTTTGCAAATTTATTAAAAAGAAAATACTGAAATATCACATTTACATAAGTATTCAAACCCTTTGCTATGACACTTGAAATTTAGCACAGGTGCCTCCCATTTCTCTTGATCATCTTTGAGATGTTTTTACACCTTGATTGGAGTCCACCTGTTGTAAATTCAATTGATTGGACATGATTTGGAAAGGCACACACCTGTCTATATAAGGTCTCACAGCTGACAATGCATATCAGAGCAAAGACCAAGCCATGAGGTCGAAGGAACTGCCTGCAGAGCTCAGAGACAGGATTGTGTCGAGGCACAGATCTGGGAAAGCCTACAAAAAACAATTCTGCTGCATTGAAGGTTCCCAAGAGCACAGTGGCCTCCATAATTCTTAAATGGAAGAAGTTTGGAACAACCAGGACTCCTCCTAGAGCTGGCCGCCTGGCCAAACTGAGCAATCGGGGGAGAAGGGCCTTGGTAAGAGAGGTGACCAAGAACCCAATGGTCACTCTGGCTGAGCTCCAGAGATCCTGTGTGGAGGTGGGAGAAACTTCCAGAAGGACAACCATCACTGAAACACTCCACCGATCTGGGCTTTATGGCAGAGTGGCCAGACGGAAGCCTCTCCTCAGTTAAAGCCACATGAAAGCCCGTTTGGAGTTTGCAAAAAAGCACCTAAAGGAATCTCAGACTGTGAGAAACAAGATTCTGTGGGCATTCATGGGTAGAATCGGGTGATCGGTAGAATTGTAGAATAGGGACTAAGCTAATTCCCCTGTGTGTCAGACCTGGTGATCATTCCTTTGTCCCGTATGGCAGCACATCACACACATTCGGTAGGCCCATTAGCACAACACTAATTAAATTCCCCCTCCACCACAAGACGATCAAACTGACCGGAAGAACCAACAGGAGGCAACCAGGCACTATGGCGCCATAGCAGGCAAACAGCGTGCAAGGCAGGCTGAGGCCACGCCCACTTCACACGTGATCGGTCAAAAGGGTTTTGATGGGAAGATCGCACCATGGGGCAGAAAGCTTCCCCGTGATTGGGGGTAAGGAAGGTGAAGGAGCGACACACTGATTGGCCACTGACCAATGACACCATGGCCAATCAGTGCAGAAGGCGCAAAACGACTACCAAGAAGCTACGCACTGATTAGAGGAGAAGTGCCGGTGACGTGAAAAGGTGTGAAAGCCACGAGTAAGCGACGCACTGATTGGAGGAAAAGCGAGCTGACGTCAGAAGACGGCCAGTAAAACATCTTGCTCGCCAGCATTTTTAGCTCTTCCCATGGTCCTCCTCGCTTTGGCTTCGTTCCTGCCCAGAGCTTCCTTCTGCTTTTGCCTTTCTCACCGTTCGGACCTCTTCCCTTGCGATCCGCAAACTGCCTGCTTGACGACGGACGTTGGAGAGACGTTGGAGCGCCGACGATCCTCTTGCCCGGCGTTCATGCACAGGACCTCGCGGGCGATCGAGCAGGGCACGAGGCTTGCCAGCAGCGGCGTACGTGGGCCTGACGGAGAGCGAACACCACAGAGCCTGGACGATTCCTGATAGACGCTACATCCAGGGACAGATAAGCTCGCATCCACAAACAACGTTTCTTTTATTTTTCCTTGCCATTGTCTTGCATTTGAAGTGAGGTGTGGGGACGTCCCAATTTAGGACATTTATCTTCCGTCGCGTTCTTTGTTATGGGAGTCCGGCAATAAAGCCGTGTATTTTTGGACAGCAACTCCGCTTTTGGTTTGAGTTATTAATTTGCAGGTGAAGACATCGTCGGACCGACTGGTAAGCTGTGGCATTCTCCCCCAAACCCCCCCATCTCGTGTATGATCCGCCATCAATTGGAAATGCCTCATTAAGCTCGATTCCATCCGTGGACGCTCTGTCTTAACTGAGAGCCTTCCACACGACAATATATACATACAGATATATATATATATATATAATTTCAAAACACACCTGGTCACAAGTGTGCCTCACTGACCAGGTCCTCAGTCGAGGTCCTCTGCATCATCCCGTTCCGGCCCTTCAACCTCGATACGGTCAGCTAAGGTGGGCCAGCAGGGGCACATACATCGCCTCCACATGCAGCAGCTACACCTGGATGCATACACACCCCCATCCCAGCCAGTGAGAACACAGACTACAACAACAAAACCGCCTCCACTCCCAGAATTCACAGCCCCTCATCCACTCACTCACACACCAACAAAAAAACAAAAAAACAACCGACCACCTACACTTACAACATGCACCACTCAAACAAAAACACATTCATGCAAAACCATGCCCACCCATGCAACACACACACACACCCACTCCTGCAAACATATACACACACACACACAAACACACACACCATTCACACATCTCCCATTTCTTTTCCGTGCTCAGTCACTACCCCTTTGACTGAAATGAACCACCACCCACAACCTCAACCTACACCGTTCGACGTGCCTCCATAAATGTCCTTCATATCAACAGTGAGCCTTTCAAGGCAACCTGGGCCACTCTATCACACATCCTCCTTCTTTCTGTCCCACACACTCCAAGCCGAGCAAGAAATGCAGAAAGCTTATTGCCAATATATCTTCTGCACCCCACTTCAAATGGCTGACAAGAAACTCGCCAACCCTTCTCCCGACACTCTGCCTCCAGCTCACTGTACTTTCCTCTCGTGCACTTCCTCCATTTTCTCTTCCCAAGGTACTGACAATTCTCCTAAAATGACCTGTCTTGTTGCACCTGACCAGATGACAATGTCGGGCCGCAACCTCGTCACATACAGTCACGTGAAAAAGTAAGTACACCCCATGTAAAATTTTGACTTTTTCAACATATTTCAACATACAGCTATTTGATCTTCATTTCAACAATATTGACAGATAAAGGTGATATAACAAATATCATGAAACATTTACATTTTGTAGTCCATTGTATCATTTAAATAAACATAAATGCAAATTTCGCATGTGGAAAAAGTCAGTACACCCCTACATTTATCACTACTTCAAATACCTAAAATTAGAATCAGGTGCACCAGCTCAGGTGCAAATGATTAGAACATCGTTCGAGAGGATCTTGGAGGAACCTGTCTTATTTAAACCTCAGACATTTAGTTTGGTTTGCTCTTTGTTGTTGAAGTGTGTGGCGTCACCATGCCTAGATCAAAATAGCTCTCTGAGGCCTTCAGAAAGAAGGTTATAGCTGCCTACGAGTCTGGGAAGGGATTTAAAAAGATCTCCAAACAATTTGAAATCAATCATTCGACTGTCCGGAAGATCATCTACAAGTGGAGAAGATTCCAAACAACTGCCAACTTGTTCAGGCCAGGCCGCCCCAGCAAGTTCAGCCCAAGAGCAGACCGCAAGATGCTGAAAGAAGTCTCTAAGAACCTCAGAATGTCATCACGGGACCTACAGGTAGCTCTTGCCACTGTTGATGTCAAAGTCCACGAGTCTACCATTAGAATGAGGCTGCACAAATTTGATCTACATGGGAGGTGTGCCAGGAGGAAACCTTTGCTGTCCAGAAAGAACATCAGGGCAAGACTAAAGTTTGCCAATGAACATCTAGGCAAAGACCAGCACTTCTGGAACAATGTGCTCTGGACAGATGAGTCAAAGGTCGAGCAATTTAGCCACAGTACCAGAAGACATGTTTGGCGAAAACCAAAGACAGCATTTGACCACAAGAACCTGATACCAACTGCAAAGCATGGTGGTGGAAATATTATGGTTTGGGGCAGCTTTGCTGCATTAGGGCCTGGGCAGCTCACCATCATATAATCCACTATGAATTCTTCATTGTACCAGAGGGTGCTTGAGGATAATGTGAGGCCAAATTTCGGGAAGTTGAAGCTCAACTGAAGGTGGACCTTGCAACATGACAATGACCCTAAACATACCAGTAAATCCACCAAGGAATGGCTGAAAAGAAAGAAATGGAGGGTTCTGGAATGGCCAAGTCAAAGCCCAGATCTAAATCCCATCGAGATGTTGTGGGGGGATTTGAAACGAGCTGTGCATGCAAGAAACCCCTCAAACATCGCACAGCTGAAAGAATTCTGCATGGAGGAGTGGGCAAAAATTTCTCCCAGTCGATGTCAGAGACTGGTAGACAGTTATAAGAAACGCCTACTTGAGGTTGTTTCTGCCAAAGGGGGCAATACCACCTATTAGAGCCAAGGGTGTACTTACATTTTCCACATGCGAAATTTGCATTTATGTTTATTTAAATTATACAATGGACTACAAAATGTAAATTTTTTCATGATATTTGTTATATTATATCACCTTTATCTATCAATATTGTTGAAATGAAGATCAAATAGCTGTATGTTGAAGTATGCTTAAAAAGTCAAAATTTTACATGGGGTGTACTTACTTTTTCACGTGACTGTCGATCTCCTCTGGGAATACCAATTGTGGCTTTAGGTCTGCCACCACCTGCCAATCACAAGCATCTGACAGCCCTCTTGCTTTCCACCTCCTCCTCTTTCCACCTCTTACTATTTGGCCCTCTTTGACAAACAACACCTCTCCTCTGTCGGTCTCCTTCTGCACTCTTCTCTCTCTCGGTCTCAGCACCTCTTATTGCACCTTCTGCACTACCACCGCCAAAACCTGATCATGCCACCACTTGTAACTTCCTGCTGCCAATGCGACTGAGCATGCACCCAGTGCATGCTGCACCATTCCCAAATCTCCACACAAAGAACATCTCTCCTCCTGCAACAATCCCCACAATCTCAAGTTTACTGGTGATGGAAGCACATCATACGTTGCCGCAACAGGAAACTCAACAATATTGTCTCCATCCTCCAAATCTCTTGCCTCTTCAATGTCCTCACCCGCACACCTTCCCACCACGTCCAAGCACCTTGCTGTGCCTGTCCGACTGCTTTCACATATCTCCCCTCCTCCTCCTTTCTTCTCACCTCCCTCTCAACCATCTTCCTCCTCTCTTTCATATATGCCTTTCCCCATCGCTCATGCTGCATCCACCCCGAGCCATGCTTTCCATGCTGTACCATCGCCACGTCATCGCCACGCCTCCACTAGCCACAATACTCGTGGCATCAATCCAAACTTCAAACACCACACCTTCAACTTACCTGGCAAACCACATCCATCAATCCTCTTCAAACGTCTCAAAAGCTTGTTCCTCACCTCCTCCACCCTTCCCACGTCATTCAACTCCACTGTATACCATCTTCCCAAACTCTTCACAGGGGCCTCTACCAATGATGGAACCACCTCCCCTCCCAGCTCAAACCTGTGCATGTTATCCACCATTTCTCGTCTCACCACCACACTGTCGACTTTCTTGCTTTAAAGTCCATTCTTGCCCACCGCATCAACCTTTCCAGTCGTCCCAGTCACACATGCCTTTGCCCTACTGCTGCATCAGCCGACTGTTGGACAACTGTCAGGTCAGCCATGAAAGCAAACATCGCTGGCAAACTCTGACCAGGGCTAGCTCCACTTCTTTCCCATGTCCACTCACCGCACGTATCAACAACTCCATAACCAGCACAAACAAAATAAGGAATTGCAAACCCAGGATAGCCATTTTATATTTTTATATACAGTACTGCATACTACTATCTAATTTTCTCTAATTAATTTTCCTTTGTTTTTGATTCAGAACTTAATATATCCTTTTAAATCAGAAAATAAAAAAGAAATGTCATTGACAAAATTATTGACACCCTAGACTTAATATTTGGTAGCACAGCGTTTGGACAAAATAACTGCAGTCAAGCGCTTCCTTTTGCCATGAATGAGCTTCCTACAGCCTCTCTACTGGCAGTTTGGCCCACTCCTCTTGTGCAAATTGCTCCAGTTCTCCCGGATTTGAAGGATTTGAACCTGTACCCCCATTTTTCCATTGAAACAATGCCCCGCCATTCACGGTTTCGCAATTCGCGGCATTTTCCAGGAACGTATCCTCCGCGAATAGCGGGGTCTGACGGAATATACATATATATACAGGGTGAGTCAAAAGTAGCGCCCGATTTCTGTTTATATATATATATATATATATTTATTTCTGTCAGTTAATTGTTTGTTTGCCATTTGTATTACAGTGTACAAGAAGGTAGAAATAAATGAATGACATGTTTATCTAACCATTTATTCGGGGGGCGGAAATATTACGGATGTGTACCAAGCTGTTTTATTGAAGCAGAGTTCAATATCAATTTCCTCAAACTTTGCAGTGATTTGAGCCTTCAATTCCTGAATGGTACGACGCTTTTCACGATAAACAAGGTCTTTCATGAGCCCCCAAAGAAAGAAATCTGGAGGTGTAAGGTCTGGGGAGCGTGCCGGCCACTCGATCGGACCTGCGCCGGCGGATCCACTTTCCGGGAAAGTTTTCATCAAGCCACTGACGAACATGACGTCCATAATGAGGTGGAGCTCCATCTTGCTCGAAATAACAGTCCTGATCTTGTACCCTGGGCCAAAAGAAGGTTTGCAGCATATCCAGGTAAATTTCTGCAGTGACAGATCCCTCAAAGAAAAAGGGTCCAATTATCCCTAATGGAGATATGGCTGCCCAAACTGTCACGCCAGGTAAATTTACCTCCTTCTCAACTGTCACTCTTGGGTTCTCCGCAGCCCAGTAGACACAATTGTGTCTGTTAATTGTGCCGTTAAGCTTAAAACATGCCTCATCTGACCACCAGATGTTGTCCAGCATTGTGTCCTCTTCGTCAAGTTTAGCTAAAAGCTCTTCGCAAAATTGAACATGGCGGTCGTCATCTCCATCATGAAGGGCATGCAATAAGCGTGGAATGTAAGGTTTCCAGTTTTTCTGGTGAAGGATACGGATAACACTTGATTGGCTCACTTCAAACTCTGCAGATAAACGGCGAGTTGACTTTTGCGGACTTTGTTCCAGTCTCCTGATGGCTTCTTCAGCCTTAGCTACATTCGTTGCCGTTTTCGGACGACCGGACTTCTTTGCAGTGGCTACCGATCCTGTTGCTTCAAATTTCTTGACAATCAATCGTATGTTTCTTCCCTGGGGTGGGTTTAATATAGAATTCCTGTGCCAAACGGCGTGCCGCCATCGTTGGTTGTTCATTACATTTGTAGTAATGTTTCATGGCCGCAATGTGTTGATTCATTGAAAGGTAATTCATGGTTCAATTTGGTGCAAATTCAGTAACTTTCCAAACTCTCAGCAATAACCTGCAAAACATAAAACAAAAATAAATAAATGAAGAAAATTAATAATCTGCAAGACAATTATTAACAACATGACATCCCAGAAAGAATCTGACAGCCGAAAAAACAGAAATCGGGCGCGGGCGCTACTTTTGATTCACCCTGTACATATATATATATATATATATATATATATATATATATATATATATATATATATATATATATATATATATATATATATATATATATATATATACAGTCACGTAAAAAAGTAAGTACACCCCATGTAAAGTTTAGACTTTTTCAACATATTTCAACATACAGCTATTTGATCTTCATTTGAACAATATTGATAGATAAAGGTGATATAATATAACAAATATCATGAAACATTTACATTTTGTAGTCTATTGTACAATTTAAATAAACATAAATGCAAATTTCGCATGTGGAGAAAGTAAGTACACCCTTGGCTCTAATAGGTGGTATTGCCCCCTTTGGCAGAAACAACCTCAAGTAGGCGTTTCTTATAACTGTCTACCAATCTCTGACATCGACTGGGAGAAATTTTTGCCCACTCCTCCATGCAGAATTCTTTCAGCTGTGCGATGTTTGAGGGGTTTCTTGCATGCACAGCTCGTTTCAAATCCCCCCACAACTTCTCGATGGGATTTAGATCCGGGCTTTGACTTGGCCATTCCAGAACACTCCATTTGTTTCTTTTCAGCCATTCCTTGGTGGATTTACTGGTATGTTTAGGGTCATTGTCATGTTGCAAGGTTCACCTTCGGTTGAGCTTCAACTTTCCGACAGATGGCCTCACATTATCCTCAAGCACCCTCTGGTACAATGAAGAATTCATAGTGGATTCTATGATGGTGAGCTGCCCAGGCCCTGATGCAGCAAAACTGCCCCAAACCATAATATTTCCACCACCATGCTTTACAGTTGGTATCAGGTTCTTGTGGTCAAATGCTGTCTTTGGTTTTTGCCAAACATGTCTTCTGGTACTGTGGCCAAATAGCTCTACCTTTGACTCATCTGTCCAGAGCACATTGTTCCAAAGTGCTGGTCTTTGCCTAGGTGTTCATTGGCAAACTTTAGTCTTGCCCTGATGTTCTTTCTGGACAGCAAAGGTTTCCTCCTGGCACACTTCCCATGTAGATCAAATTTGTGCAGCCTCTTTCTTATGGTAGACTCGTGCACTTTGACATCAACAGTGGCAAGAGCTACCTGTAGGTCCCGTGATGACATTCTGGAGTTCTTAGAGACTTCTTTCAGCATCTTGCGGTCTGCTCTCGGGCTGAACTTGCTGGGGCGGTCTGGCATGAACAAGTTGGCAGTTGTTTGGAATCTTCTCCACTTGTAGATGATCTTCCGGACAGTCGAATGATTGATTTCATATTGTTTGGAGATCTTTTAAAATCCCTTCCCAGACTCGTAGGCATCTATAACCTTCTTTCTGAAGGCCTCAGAGAACTATTTTGATCTAGGCATGGTGACGCCACACACTTCAACAACAAAGAGCAAACCAAACTAAATGTCTGAGGTTTAAATCAGACAGCTTCCTCCAGGATCCTCTGTAACGATGTTCTAATCATTTGCACCTGAGCTGGTGCACCTGATTCTAATTTTAGGTATTTGAAGTAGTGATAAATGTCGGGGTGTACTTACTTTTTCCACATGCAAAATTTGCATTGATGTTTATTTAAATTATACAATGGATGACAAAATGTAAATGTCTCATGATATTTGTTATATTATATCACCTTTATAAGGTATATTATACCACCTGTAAATGTCGCCACCACCTTTATAAGAAATGCGGGCAAGGGGGTTAACAAGGAGAGATGCAGAAAATAGGGCAAGTGGAGAAGATTGTCATGGGGACCGCAAGGCTAACCCCCGCTCTAGCAGGGAAAATGGCCTTAAAATGCATGTTGTTGTTGTTGTTGTATATCACCTTTATCTATCAATATTGTTGAAATGAAGATCAAATAGCTGTATGTTGAAATATGTTGAAAAAGTCAAAACTTTACATGGGGTGTACTTACTTTTTCACGTGACTGTATAAGTATATATACACTACCGGTCAAAAGTTTTAGAACACCTCAATTTTTCCACTTTTTATTCAAATTTACGCAGTTTAATGTCTCAATGTACTCTGAAATTCAGCATAGAACAAATAAACAATTGAAGATTAAAAAAAAGAAATCATAGAATCATTTTGTTGAACAAAATTTAATTTAAATTTTTGACTCAGCAAAGTAGCCACCTTTTGCAGATATAACCACCGAACACACTCGTGGCATTCTTTCTGCAATGGAAATCAAATATTGTTCGGGAAGTTCTTCCCAACACTGTTGCAGAAGTTGCCACAAATGTGTTGCACTTGTAGGTTGCTTTGCTTTCACTCTTCTGTCCAGTTCATCCCAAACCAGCTCGATGGGGTTTAAGTCTGGAGACTGCTGGCCATTCCATGATTTGAAGCCTACCGTCTTGTTCTTTTCCTCGAAGGTAGTTTTGACACAGCCTGGAGGTGTGTTTAC
Source organism: Myxine glutinosa (assembly GCF_964187855.1). NCBI lineage: Eukaryota > Metazoa > Chordata > Myxini > Myxiniformes > Myxinidae > Myxine > Myxine glutinosa. Next base: position 40,922,961 of record NC_136273.1, on the reverse strand, counting down.
GGTCATTATCTTGCTGTAGGGTGAACTCCTGACCAACTAGGCGTATACCAGAGGGTATTGCATGGTGCTGCAAAATGCTGTGGTAGCCCTTTTGGTTCAGGGTGCCAGTCACTCTGTGCAAGTCACCGACTCTGGATCCAGCAAAAGAGCCCCAGACCATCATGCTTCCTCCTCCATGTTTGACAGTTGGTGTCACACACTGAGGAACCATCCTTTCGCCTTCTCGACGGCATACAAAAACCCTGCGTGATGAACCAAAGATTTCAAATTTTGATTCATCGGTCCATAAGACCTTCTTCCAGTCTCCAGTAGTCCACTGGGGTGCTTCACGGCCCAGGCAAGCCTCTTTTTCTTATTTTGCCATCTTAGCAATGGCTTTCTTACTGCCACTCGACCTGTCAAACCTGCAGTTCGAAGTCTTCTCTTCACAGTTGAAACTGAGACTTGCTTACTTCGACCAGTGTTAAGCTGTTCTTGAAGCTGTTGTCCTGTGAGCCGCCCATCACGCAAGCTGTTGACTCTCAGAAACTTGTCTTCTGATTCTGCTGTGGCTTTGGGTCTACCAGACCTCTTCCTGTCAGAGTTTCCTCCAGTTTCCAATATACTACTTCCTGCAGTGCAATATTGTCCAAATAATGCTTCAGAGGGTGTAATAACAGTCTGTTCCAATACTGCTTTTATACAGACAGGGGGTTTGTAATCAAGTAATCAGTAGAGGTTGGGACACCTGAAGGAATTGTTTGCATCAACTTCCAAGGCTTAATTTACTTACATTGCTGCAGAACAGCTGTAAGTTGTTATCCCATTACTTGTTCCCTGAAGAAGGCCTTTTTTTCTTTTTACAATATAACTGTGCAATTTACATTATTTTCCCGTTTTTGCTAACCTAAACTTTTTTTTTTAACCTCGAGCAGTTTACTGATTACCTGTGTACCATTTCAGGTTATTCACTGGACATTAAACTGCATAAGTTTCAATAAAAACTGGAAAAATTGAGGTGTTCTAAAACTTTTGACCGGTAGTGTATATATATAAAATTATATATATATATATATATATATATATATATATATATATATATATAATTATATATATATAGATATATATACACCACTCAACAGGTAAATGTGGATATTTAAAATAAAACAGATTCGTTAAGGTTGAAAAAATTGTTACAGTTCAAGATTGTACTTAATAGCAAATGAAACGAGGTGGAGATAAGTGGAAGACTTCCGCCAGAGATTGGTAGAAGCCCTGGTTCAGTGGTTCGTGGGAGAAGGGAGGAAGGAACTGAAGGATTCTGAGGTGTGGTTTGACCACTGCAGTTTCTGTCCCTGGCCTGGCTGAGTCCTCTTCACTAACTACCTTTACCTGCGTCATCTTCTCCTGCTTTCCACATGTTCTGCTGTGGTCACAGACCCACCTGATGCTGGCATGTCCTTCGAATACTACTCGAGTCCTGTGTGTGCTCGTGTGTGTGGCGGCCCTGGGGAGATAGGTATTATATTGTGTAAGTTGCCGTTTTTAGATCGTGCAAATTATTTTAGATATTGTGTCTTTGTGCAGTGAATTATTTATTTTCTAAGGGGTGGTGGACCTGTCGATCGAACGATCAGGTTCGCTTGGGGTCTCTGGAAAGATAGATTGTTGTAACATTGTTTCCTAAACAGTGCAGGGATAACTCTACCTGTTCACATGTGTGCGGCAAGCGCTCGACGCACACCGGTGAAGGAACTATTTCGTTTGGCCATCTTTGGGCTGAAGACACGTTGGGAATGGTTACATCTTTTACGGAGGCTGCTTCCCACGTGACTATCTTCCTTCTGTTGAACCATAATAGCTGACCACGCGGTGACATTTTCTCACAGGAAACATGGTGGATAATTATAAAGCGCTGCATTCCAAATTGCATTTGAGCAACCGGGACTTCCTCAGTGAGTAATATTAATGAGTTGTCAACCAATTCTAAGATGTAGAGTTTAGGTTTGAGATCGATTCGAAATGTAACCATCCAGACCCTACAGAAATGGCCGAGTGTGTCAAATGAGAATTACACGTCGTTGTAAAATAATAATTCCCTACACACTATTGCCTGGAAACATCACTTTGGATTCGCCTCAAATTCACCAATGCTTGTGAAAGTGTTAGGGGTGTTGGGCAGGAAGGAGGGGGGCGGGGGGACCAGGGAAGAGTGTTATTCACTCATATAGTCAAATATGGCTGTCCTGATGCAGAAGGCATTGTGTGCTGCTACCTTGACCAAATTCCCTGCCTATAATTTAAATAGGATATGTGTAAATTATAAAAGGTGTGGGCATCAAGTTTGATTGGGTTAATGATAAGAATGTAGCTATAGTGCATAAAATAGGTACTTTCAGCTTAATGCTGCAGAAGCCAAGGCCTTCGGAATCATTGTAATCACCTGTGATGAAGCTGAGTCTATGAGCCTTTCACTTTCTCATCGCAGGCATGTCGGTGTCCCCTCTGTCTTCTACCGCCTCCTTTCTGGTCTTTCGCCCTCTGTTTTGTCCGTGCTTTGTTCTCCCCAGGTTTCTGCAGGGCACACACTGTCCACCATCAACCCCCTTTTGGTGAAACTACCTAAATGCAGGATCACTGCTTACCTCCACTCATTTGTTCCTCTTTTTCCCCAGCCTTTGGAACCAACTTGCACATTCTCATGAATCACATTCTTCCCTCCAGGTCTTCAAGACAGCTGTTCATCACCATCTCAGATTATTCCCCATCCAAAAGCATGATATTTTCTTGTTAACTTGACCCCACGTTGACCCACCCAACCCCTCCACCCCGTCCACCCTCACCCCTCAGCCCAACTTCAAAATTTCCAGGTTTTCCTTCTTGAGAGTTTGCTTCTGTATCCTTTTTGATCACCCCATGCGTCCTTTCCTGCCAACCATTTTTACCCGTATCTCTTATTTCTCCAAGTCTCCCTCTATTTTGGCCTTAACCCTGCTGTTGGTGTTTTCCCCTTGAAAATAAGAAGGCCTCGAAACAGTTGCAATGCTGGAGCTGTTTAGCTGGGCTCTAATTTCCGGTGCTGTAAGACATCTGTTGTGCAGACTGGTGGCTCAGATTAGTTGTCCTGCGATTCTGTTGTGATTCTTCGTTGACAATAACGTTTTCTATCCGCATTTTTACCAGTTTTGTTGTCGTTTAATGGCACAAGCAACTAACTGCATTTACTTACACTTGTAATTTTTTGCAATTTGTCTCAAGGATTTGCCTTCTTTTCTCATAGTTACAATTTCCTGTCTTTTTCTGGCATTAGCTGAGCTTTGGCACCCATGTTCATGCAATCTGAAACACAAAAACACTCATTAGATTGTATGGCTGGCCTTTCTGTAAACATTTTTTGCAACGCCTGGCAATAATATACATTGCACGTGATGAAGAAACCAAACATAAACATTCATTCCACACAGAGCAGAGTATTTGGAAACAGTTTTTGCTCCTGAGATGAAACGTTAATAACATTAACTTCACGTTTCAGTTTGGATTTAGTACAGTATTGCACTTTTTGACCTATTTCCAAAAATTGCTTTAAACCTACGTTTCGCACAAGAAAGATCCATTGAAGCACAATATATTGTCCTGTCCATAGCTGATGAACACCAGCCTTGGACTAATAGCCGAACCAGCTTTAACTCTGAGGCATCCACTGAAGATGACGGTTATTTTTGGCATGCGCGGGAGTGAAGGAATTTGAGTTATTTAATTAAACGAAACACACGGGTTGAATCCGGAACCCACAACGAACGGACATGACAAGGAAATTCAACAGTAATGATTTAATAAAAATAAATCAGACAAAAAAAAGTCAAATGAAATGTTGAGGTAAAAACGAATTCCTATGTGAGGTACCTCTACCTACGGACTCAAATACAGACAAGGGGAAAGACAAAATAAAATAAATGTTCCCTTTTTATAGTGCAGTCACTTAGCTCAGGCCTCATGAGTTCCTCTGCGAGGTTTGCAGCTGGGGACGAGGCCCAGAGCTAGATGTCTCTTCGGCAGGAACCCGGCACAAGATCGTGGTCACGCCACGCCCGAAGTAGCCACCAGCATGAGGCAAGCAGACAGCATGGCCTCCTTCGCTTCGCTGGCGGCCTCCTACGCCTCTGAAGAGCACCACAGCCAAAACAACACGTCACAATGCTGGCCACGCAGCCAAGAGCTCCCCATTCTCTTCAAAAGTGCGCCCCAAACTCCAAGCTGCAGGACCACACAATGGCGCTGCCTTCCTCCTGCAAAAACCCACATCGAGAGCGCGAGCGAGACGCACTCTTCTTCCTCTCACTCATCTCGAAGCTTCTTTGCTCTGATATCACCCCGACCAATCGCAAAGTGCTTTCAAATCACCCTACTTTCCTCTCGACCAATCATGAAGTTCAGGGCATGGGCTGCTGGCTTTGCTTGGTGTGAGTGTTAATTAAGGCGGGCCTTACTTGCTGATCAGCAATGTTGGGGTACTGTTGGCGGTTGTGGTGGTTTAATGGAGGTTTTGCATGGCTGGCCCGGTTGTAGTTGTAAAAACATAGGGACAAAAATCACAGAGGGAATATCACGTACCAGGGAGAACTAACCTTAATCCCTAACTAGTTAACACAGCTTCTATTCACCCCTTGTCTGAAGACACAAACAATCTTAAGCTCGAGTTTCCCTGCTAAAATACATCAAGATGTCTCCTACGCATCCATGTTCCATGCTATAATGATACAATCCTATCTTTACTATGGGATTCCTCAATATACCCCCACAATCCTCACACTATTTTCACTAGATAAGCAGATATATCTTTAGTAAGAGTTTTGTTCACATCTTATGTTCATTTTGCACATGAAACAGTAAAATATCAAAAAATGTTGGGTGTACCTAAACTTTTGACTGGTAGTGTATATGTATGTATATGTATGTATGTATATATATATATATACATACATATATATATATATATATTTATATATATATATATATATATATATATATATATATATATATATATATATATATATATAGATATGTATGTATATATATATATATATATATATATATATATATATATATACATACATATATATATATATACATACATATATATATATATATATATATATATATATATATATATATATATATATATATATATATATATATATATATATATGTGTCAGGGTGGTCCAGAAACCTTGGGCACATTTTGAAGAACAATACCTGCAACAAACAACAAAGTTTATTATTGTTCTTTGGTGCAAAACAAAACATGAGTATTTGTAAATGGATGTGACCGCTACAACACGCACAGGCATCACATGATATGCAACAGGGTGAGGTGCATCACCTGATATGGATCGGGGTGATCTTCACTCACTGTGCTGCACGCATTTGTCTTTGCATTAGTTCAGTTCATTGTGAATTAGACACCCTAATATGATGGAGGATATCGTGAGACAGAAAATTTGCGCTGTACGCTTGTATTCTGTATCTGGAAATTCAGCTGAAGTTCACAAACAACTTGTCAAAGAAAGTGGTGCCGACGCAATTGACAGAAGAACCATCAGCTCAATAAACAAGCAGTTTGATGAAACCAGCAGCATTCTTCCAAAACAGTCACCAGGTAGGCCTCGTATTGTTCAAACAGAGGAAAGCAGAGCGGTCATTCAACAACAACTCAACAGTAACACATCATTATCAACTCGTCGTTTATCAAAACATTACCAACATAAGCCGATCATCAATTCAAAGAATACTGAAAGACCTAAATGCGAAACCATACATACCCAGATTAATTCACCAACTATCTGAGGATGATTTTTGACAGGTGCGTTGAGGCATGTGAGACATTGCTTGGGTTAAGGGATATGGACAATGATTTGCAGAACAGGATCTTGTGGTCAGATGAATCCAAGTTTACTTTATCTGGTTCTGTAAATCATCATAACAGTGTGATATGGGCAGCAGACAACCCACGATTTAATGTTGAGCACAACGTCCAGTATCAAGCTAGTGTGTCCGTCTGGGTAGGCATTTCTTCTGGGGGCATTGTTGGACCAATATTTTTCGAAGAAAATGTGAATGCTGCAAATTACCTTCTTATGTTGGAGCAGCATTTATTTCCACTCAATGATGGCCAAATGTGGTTCATGCATGGTGGTGCACTTTCTCATTATGCTGCCAGTGCATGCCAGGCCTTTGATTTGAACTTTACATACAAATTGATTTGCCGTCATGGTCCGGTTGAATGGGTGCCGCGGTCTTGTGATTTAACACCCTGTGATTTCTTCCTTTGGGGTTTCCTCAAACACAAAGTGTATGCGAGAAATCCTACAACCCTTTGAGACTTGACACAATTCATCTGCAATGAGACTGCTGCCTTAACGACTGATGCATGCAGAATTGCATGTCAGAGTGTTTCGTCACGGCTACAGCTGTGCATAGACAATGAAGGAAAGCAGTTTGAACATTTGAACTGATCTGTTTCATGTATATTAGACTGATTAGACTATTTAACGAGTAATCATGTTTTGTTTTGCAACAAAGAACAATAATCAACTTAGTTGTTTGTTGCAGGTATCGTTCTTCAAAAGGTGCCCAAGATTTCTGGACCACTCTGTATGTATATATATATATATATATATATATATGTATATATATATATATATATATATATATATATATATATATATATATATATATATATATATATTTATATATGTGTTTCTGTAAATATATACATTATTATTTTGTTTAAAGGCCTTAGGACACTGAAAATAAACGTTTTTATTGTCACATTGGCATTTGTTCGATGCATTCTGCAATGGCTTCCCAGCATTAGTCTTTTGATTTTGGTTGTATTTGCCTTTTTTTCCTGTCAAAATAATCCCAGGCAGGTTTCACGATGTTAAGGTCAGAACTTTGAGAGGGGACCGTTTAATATTTGTCGAGTTCCTGACTGCTTTTCTTTGTAAATATGTTTTAACGACATATTAAGTATTTGGTGTCGCCATCATGCTGGAAAGCAACATTGTCACCAGTTGGCCTCTTTCTTGACGTGATATCAGGGTGGATTAGGATCTGCTTATACTTGTCAGCATTCATTGTTCCTTCAATTCTCACCAAATTACCAAAGTCAGCAGCAGAAATACATTTACAACCTGAACAGAGCCTCCACCATGCATCACATTCGGCTGTAGACATATCCTCATACTTCTCATCAACCCTCCTTCTGACATACTGCCTTCTCTTTGTAACAAAAATTTCAATCTTGAAGCACCTTTCCCACTGATTAGCATCACAACTGATATTCTCCGATATATTTAAGTCTCTTGGCTTCATAACCTTTACGCAGAGAGGGCTTTTCACAGCAACGTGGAGACCACTTTTGATGAGACCTTCTGACAGTACATGAATCTGCTTGAATCCCTAATGTCTGCGCCAGTTCGTGTAAGTTCAGCACTTGGATTTTTTTCTCTTTCTTTAAGTTAAAGAAACACCTGCTCCCTTCAGGAGCAGCCTGCTCAGGGGGGGAGGAAGGTGTCTGGGGATAGTGGGGAGTAGTGGGGCAAATCTATTTTTGGCTTTGGCTAATAATCCTCCTCTGTCTGCAGCAGGGGTCAGTAAACCACTTGCACTGTGCCACGTGTACAGGCGAAAATAGTAAGTCATCCCCTCCCCTTCTTATAGTTGGAGGAGGGATTTTTTGGGCCTATGACTGACCCTGTGCACTTCCAAAATGTATGCAAAATTTGGTGGAGATCGATCCAGCACTGGTTTTTTCTATGATTTTCAGATATACGTACATATATACATATAATTACCTTATTTAATATAGTAGGATTTGCTCATCTGTTTTGCAAAATTTATTTGGCCTTCCAATTTCTTTACTATCTTTAACTTCTCCGGTCTCATTATGCTTCTGTATTGTTGCTTTAATGGCACATCTGGAAATACCTTTTTTAAGGAATATTTCTCTCTGGGAATTGCCTTCTTGGTGTAAAACTATTATTTTGAGCCTCGTCGAGTTTGATTTCTTGGGCATGATGTGATTTTATATCACCTGCAAGAGAGAATTTACAAATTAGTGAAAAATGTGGTGGCCTAAGACCTTATCGATTATTTGGATAGGAAGAAAAACGAAAAAAATCAAAAGACTAATGATGGAAAACCATTGCATAATACATTGAACAACCTCCAAGAGGAATTTCTCCAGGAAAAAATTCTCGTATCCGTATCCAAATCTTCACCTAAACCTAATCAATTCATCCTTGTCATACACCCAACCTGCCTATGAATTAGTTTGAATCCACCCATAACTTTTTCAGATATCCTGCTCACAGACACAAACAAACAGACAGACAGACAAGGACAGGTGAAAACACCTCCGTCATTGGAAACTCGTCCACTAATATCGACGAGTTTCCGTGACGTCACATTTGCGGGGCAAAAAACTCAAAAGGAATGTTGTAAAATCAAAATACAACATCGTCCCAAAAGTAGGTTTAATCGAAATTTCGTTCTCAACAGCATCTAGAGAGAAACCAATAAACATTGTATTAATATTACAGGTGAATACAGGTGCGTACAGGTGGTATAACTATAAATGAGCTTATGATATATATAGCAGAATCGTTACCTTTCTATGGAAGCCCAGAGGAGCTATAGAGTTACATTGCGATAATGGATGTACATCTCCTGTCTGCGCTGAAAGGCAGTCTCTTATATATAGAAGCCGCGAAGGTGTCGCGTAGCGGCCATGAGGAGAATAACATCAGTGTCGTAACTTGGATGTCGATTTCATCACATTCTCCCCGCGCTTAGAACTTAACTAGGCGGTAATGAACAGCAGACACATACTGATAATGCAAAGAACGAAATACATCGGAAGGATGTTACTGCCAGTCGAACGTCCAGGGGCCATCAATCCCGATGGCAGAGTTACTGCATTTCAACCTGTTAGCCTGGTTAGCAATCAATCCCCAGATATAGATGTATCGAGGAGGAAATCCCAATCAAGAAGATATCGAACCGAGCAAGCAGTGTTCATCCCAGGGAGAAGACGATGAGCCCGTGGGTAGCAGTAGTCTTACAGTGGGGTAGTCGGCACAGTAGCTAGATTAGATAATTTGTACCTCGTTGAACAGTGGGGTAGTCGGCACAGTAGCTAGATGGATAAGGTGTACCTTTGCGTTATGCAACTCATTACATAAGGTGTGCCTTGTCGAAGAGCGAATGTCCATTCGTCGCAAGGCAACACATTACAGGAAGATGTGTCGATGTGGAAGATGTGTAAATCAGTAAGCCTCTTTACAGTAAGCTGTAACAGCCTTGGCTCCCAAGGGTACATGGTCGATCCACATAAGATCCATGTCATGGAATTGCTGAGGGAGAGAACCGACGAGAGCCATAACGAGAGTTACGCGATACCTCGGAGTCCCCCTGTGTTGAAATCACGAGACTCGAGCGCTCTCTGATGGCAGCGCGTACGGATTACAAGCTCCGGCGAATAGTTTCAAGCAAAACGTTTGCCACGGGTGCCCTCCGTAGGCTGCCCGAACGACCGGCATGACTGATTACGACGACGCACAAAACGTCCGGAACGCGCTTCCCCAGCGGAGCGTGCAGAACCTCCGTGATGCATACATCGCTAGGCGGAGCCATATCGAGCAAAGGGCGCAGACGCTCCTTATCCGGAGAGACGGAGCCATAGGTCACGGTGTACCCCAAACGGTCTACCGTGCGTAGAGAGTATTGACACTTCGCCGCATTCATGGTTAAGCGATATTTCCGCGCGACCTCGAGGAAGCGTTTCAGATTAGCGTCGTGATGCTCCTGGTCATACCCACAAACCGTAAGATTGTCCAGATAGACAAAGACATCGGACAAATTCTCGCGAATTGAATTGTCCCATACACAAACCGAGAGAGAGTCCCGGCTGGACAAACCATCCACGGATGTCCGACCGATCCATCCATTCAACGCCTTCATTGCATGGCACGGATCCAGCCGGACCACGGGTGGATCGACCAGCCACGGACGCAAAGACTCAGAGACCCAAAGACACCCATCGCCCCGGATGGACTGTCCATCCATGCAAGATGACCCGGATGGATTGACCATCCACGGACTCAAAGACTCAAAATACACAAAGACATCCATGGACGTCATCCTGGGTCCCCACGAGGGGCGAGGTGGGAGGCGTTAGACCGGACGGCATCCGGGGGAGCAACAATAACCTCCAGGGATCCGGGGGAGCAACAATAACCTCCAGGGACCCCACCCCCCCACCCCCCGAGGTGGCAGCAGCGCGCTGCATACCGAAGTCAGACGACCTTCACAGTCTGGGTCAGTCGGAGCCACAGTCAGTCTGGGGCAGAGGGAAAATGGAAGCAGACGAGGCGTCTCGCAGTCTCGAAAGGTGCGTGGACACGAGCCAAGAACTCTGTCCGATAAACAGCAAGCCCAGAGTCAAGGGCGAGCAGGCAGTACGGTGCCCCCGTTACTCGCGCAGGTGACAAGGGAGTCGGGCGCGACGCTCAATGTCACCATTTCACGAGGTCACCGTGTACTCCCTAAACGGCGCGGGCGTGCGACCTTGAGGTAGCGCCGCGTTACGTAGTTTACGTCGTTTACGTAAAGGACATTTGGTACGTAGTTTACCAAGGTACATGGAAATGTAAACGAATCCCCGATGAGATCGCGGGAAGCACGCAATTACGTTAATGATGCTGTAAAGCAAACGCGTGATTCAGTCGATGACGTCATCAATTGGTTCGGGCGCGTGCGGGCGGGTGTGACGGCGAGTTCTAGCTGAGCGGTATCCCCCAGACGGAGTAAAGTAGCACTCCGAAATCTAAAGTCTCGCGTCCATTGGGCAGCAGCATTCGAGCGGGCTCGAGATCGGTATACGGAATACGAACCCGGCCGACGAGCGAAAAGTATTATCTAGGGCGCACCGCGTACGAGGGAAACCGAAAGTTGAGCTCGGCCCGTTGAACCAGTGCGGCTTCGCCGAGTCGAGGGGCGAGCACGCCGAGTCGAGAGGGCGAGCATGCTTGGCAGCGATAGACTGCACGACCTGAAGTAGCGTCTCGTTTGTTTTGCTGTCGGGTCAAAGGAGCGAATACATATCACGCCCTGAAGTAGCGTCTCGTTTGAGGTGCATTGAGCATGCAGGATGAAGAGGAGGCCATTTGGTCCGTCAAGCCTGCTCTACATCAACACCACATTAATTCAACAGTTTATCAAATTAAATTAATTGGGTGAAACGCGGGGTGTGGAAAAGGAATGAAAGCAGTCGGTGTACAATGGTCGCAGGTGTTTAACGAATACGCCGTTTGAAGATCGGGAACAACAAATCAGGTAAAACAAAGGACGAAGAAGAACGATCATCTTATAGAATACACATGGTATACGATCATCTATCATAAGCCCGAGTGTCGTGAAAGGCTATGAAGGTCCCGCTCGACGTCCTTAGAAACTCATCCGTGCTGCGACGAGTCCTCGCATGGTGCCAAGCGAGCCTCCATTGAGGCGATTCCGGGCAGCGGAGTTCGCCGGCCTCGTTGAGTAGCCACATGTAGGTGGGATTTCGACGGCCGCGATCAGAATCGCCGGCCTCACAGAGTAGGGCCTGCGAGAGGAATCGCATGCGAAAGGGGTCCATCCAGCGAAGATGCGGCGCGCGCAAATGGCGCGTCGTGCATAGTAGGGATTCCATCCAGCGATGGTGCGGCGCGTGATTCGCGCGTAAGAGGGGTTCCGACGAGCAGCGATAGGAATCGCCGGCGTCGCAGAGAGGGCCCGCGATGGGTGCCACGTGGCTTCGCGTAGGAGGTGATTCCGAGCAACGATCGGAATCGTGGGCCTCGCCGAGTAGGGCCCGCAAAAGGGAGCAACGTGCGGCTTCGCGGCGAGGAGGTGATCGGAATCAGAATGGAATCGCGGGCCTCCCAGAGTATTAGCACGCGATGGGTGCAGTGCACGACGATTCGCGTGGAGGAGGTGATTCCACCGAGCAGCCGGAGTGAGCCGGCCGTGTGAGGCACGGCGTGATTCCGACGAGCAGTGCGCGATTCGCGCGGAGGAGATGGTTCCACCGAGTAGCGAGTGGTCGGAGTGAGCCGGCCGTGTGAGGCACGGCGTGATTCCGACGAGCAGTGCGCGATTCGCGCGGAGGAGATGGTTCCACCGAGTAGCGAGTGGTCGGAGTGAGCCGGTCGTGAGAGGCACGGCGTGATTCCGACGAGCAGTGCACGATTCGCGCGGAGGAGATGGTTCCACCGAGAAGCGAGTGGTCGGAGTGAGCCGGTCGTGAGAGGCACGGCGTGATTCCGACGAGCAGTGCGCGATTCGCGCGGAGGAGATGGTTCCACCGAGTAGCGAGTGGTCGGAGTGAGCCGGTCGTGAGAGGCACGGCGTGATTCCGACGAGCAGTGCGCGATTCGCGCGGAGGAGATGGTTCCACCGAGAAGCGAGTGGTCAGGGTGAGCCGGCCGTGTGAGGCACGGCGTGATCCCGACGAGCAGTGCGCGATTCGCGCGGAGGAGATGGTTCCACCGAGTAGCGAGTGGTCGGAGTGTGCCGGCCGTGTGGAGGCATGGCCGACATGGGAGTCGTGATCACTCGCGTGGGACTCTCATCTCGGGCCGAGGCACACAAGTCGAGGAGGTTCCGTTGAGGCGATTGACGATCGGAATGCCGTTAGCGTTTCCCCGCAACTGCGGCTAGACTCGTACCTTCGGCTCCAAGCACGTCCGTCGACCCGGCGGGTTTCTGCCGCAGGTCATTGCTTTGGCGACGTAGTTCCGAAACAAAATGCTTGCGTGGTTCCGATGCATCCGGTCCCTTCTCCGTGGCTTACGCCAGCTCGACGGGTCCTCCGCTGGGCATTCTTCTCCGAGGCGAGCATTGCAGGAGCGTGGGCATCATCTCGATTCCGAGCTATGGCAGGAGAGGAATTTCGATTAAGTGTTGTAAAATCAAGATACAACATCGTCCCAAAAGTAGGTTTAATCGAAATTCGTTCTCAACAGCATCTAGAGAGAAACCAATAAACATTGTATTAATATTACAGGTGAATACAGGTGCGTACAGGTGGTATAACTATAAATGAGCTTATGATATATATAGCAGAATCGTTACCTTTCTATGGAAGCCCAGAGGAGCTATAGAGTTACATTGCGATAATGGATGTACATCTCCTGTCTGCGCTGAAAGGCAGTCTCTTATATATAGAAGCCGCGAAGGTGTCGCGTAGCGGCCATGAGGAGAATAACATCAGTGTTGTAACTTGGATGTCGATTTCATCACAGTGACATCATCGGAAACTTGTCCATAGGGGAGAGCAGCACTCCAATGGGATATAGACAAAGGTCTTGGGTTGTGAGTATATACAGTAGTTCTAATTGAGGAATATCCTGGAACGACGGAAGATGCCGAGTTTGCAACTGATTTTGGAGTTTACATTTCCTACATGGCGAGTAATTAACATCTCAGAAAATCTGTCTAGTAATACCTGGCTTAGCGCTACCCCATATAATGCCGATTCGTTATAAAGCTCTTTGGCCTGGATCCACAACACGCAGCGCTCAGCGAGTCAAGCACCCACCGCCATTGTTGTTGTATGCACACGCTCTGAGCCAATCAGCTGGAAGTGGGTCGTGTGTTAGACTTGGCTACATCGACCATTAGAACAACTTCCAACAATGCAGATAAGATAAAAGCTTCTGCCTACCACTTTGTTAACGAAAACAAAGATGACTTGTTCAAGGAGATATTTGTCGGAGAAGATGGAGAGCCGGTTAAGCTTGGTTCGACAGATTTAAGCACGCTGTAACTTGCACAGCATCCGTATCAGTGGCAGCCCTTGATTTCCCTGAGCTGCTATTTACCATCTGTATAACAGTATTTATAAAATACTATGTTTACCATCTGTATTATTTGACTGGTAGTGTATTACCGATACCCCAATGAAGCCCTCATATACCTCTCATGCGTAAGAAACAACGTTGTCGGGAACGCATCTCCATATAAGCAATGGTATAATGACCCCGTTTAGCGCATTTTCGATTAACGCTCTCTTCTCCAGGAACACATCCTGAGTGTTAAGCGAGGTATTACTGTACTCGGATTGCATCATATGTTATTTACCTTTTCTACTGTTTCTAATGTACCATGCTCTGTTAAAGAGCATCGTTGCAGTTTCTTGGCAAGGGTTACACTAGGTGGTTTGCCAACGTCTTCCCAGCACTAGTTAGGGCAGGTATTTGTAATTTGTTCAGTGTGCCAGAGATAGCTCGCCAACTCTGCGCAAAGGACACCAAGGGATCTTTGACGTCCACCAAGTAATACTGCAAACGTGCTGCCCAGTTTAACGTCCATGTGAGGGACGTCACAGACATTGATGAATCATCCTCTCTGTGAAACCCCGGGATGACAGTTTATAGCCGGGTCGGGATTCCAACCCAGGCTAAACAGCTTAGAGTGTGTGTACCTCTAGGTCATCCTGTCTGTCCCGTTTTCTCCTGTACAGTCTTAAATTGTGAAATTGATATTTGCATCTGGAAACCTTGACTTTAATTGCGAAATTGAAGATCGAGCGGTGAGAGCACTGCACTGATATGTATTCCACGGGTGGTGGTTTCTAATCAAGCTAAAGGCAGCGGCATTAAATTTCAAGGGTTTGGTTTCAATTAGCTTCAGTGAAATGAGAGAGCCACATGGGAATGAATGACCTCATCAGAAAAAGACCAGCTGACTCATTCATGCTCTTTCTGTTGCACATCATCTGGTCTCTATCACCAGTCCATATACCATCATGGTTGATTAATTTATGAATGCCCTCTCTAGGAAAAAAGGTATGGCATAAAAAAGGCCGGGTTGCACACCAGCCTCCAAGTCGAAAAGGAGAAAGAAGGTATTTTATTACCTGGAACCACATTTGTGAAAACAACTCTCTAAACTCCAAATGCTATGTAAATTAATGAGAGCAAAATTGGGTAAAATGAAAGGATTAAAAAAATCGGTAGAAGCGAGCGAGGAGAGGAGGAGGATGGAGGGGGGGAAGGCTGGGAGGAGGGAGATCAGGGAAGGGAGAGGAGGAGAAGAGAAGGGAGAGGAGGAAAAGGGAGGGAGATCAGGGAAGGGAGAGAGGAGGAGAAGGGAGAGAGATCAGGGAAGGGAGGGGAGGAAAAGGGGTGGGGGGAGATCAGGGAAGGGAGATGAGGAGAAGGGAAGGGAGGGGAGGATAAGGAAGGGAGATCAGGGAAGGGAGAGAGGAGGAGAAGGGAGAGAGATCAGGGAAGGGAGAGGAGGAAAGGGGGGGGGGGAGGAGATCAGGGAAGGGAGAGGAGAAGAAGGGAGGGAGGTCAGGGAAGGGAGAGGAGGAGAAGGGAGGGAGATCAGGGAAGGGAGAGGAGGAGAAGGGAGGGAGATCAGGGAAGGGAGAGAAGGAGAAGGGAGGGAGATCAGAGGAGGAGAGGTGAGGGAGATGACGAGAGGCAGGGGAGATGAGGAGAGGGAAGGGAGATGAGGAGAGGGTAGGGAGAGGAGGGGAGGGTAGGGAGAGGAGGAGAGGGTAGGGAGAGGTGGAGAGGGTAGGGAGAGGAGGAGAGGGAATGGAAATGCATCGAATTTCATTGGACATAGATGTTACGGCTTGAGGAGCTCGTATTTCGCATCATATCCGATAATTGCCATATTGTTTTCATTGCATTCTAGAAATTGTGATTAAAGAAAGATTTCCCATTAATATATATGGTAGATTCCACAGGAATAGCATTAAAGATTTTATTTTTTAATCCAAGTTATCAGAAGGAACATATTTGTGGCCTCGGAGGCATTTTCCCAGCGATGAAAGCAAGTCGCTCGGGAGGAAACAATCTATTTGAAATGGAGGAGGAAGTGCCTTGTTTAAAGTTGTTTTTTTTCCCCGTTAATCATTGTGACGATCGTGAAGATCTTGCTGCTGAGAGCAGAAAAGCTGATTTTGCTCAATTTAGACTTATTTTCTCTTGGCTCCTGCTGTGTCAATTTTGCTTTGAATGTTGGAGCCATAACAGCATTGGTGTGAAAAAGAGAGGAAATGAAAAGAGCTTTTTGACCTCTGCATACAAAATAAATAAATAAATAGTGAACCATTAAATTCCTTATAGGTAGAAATGGTCTAAACTGGTTTGATACTCTGGTGGGGTATCTCAGAGGTAGCATACGTGCTTTGGAGCTGTCTAGCGTGGGTTTGTATTCCCGACACGACTACAAACCTGTCACACCGGCGCTTTGTGGGCAGGGACCTAGCTGGGTTAGGGTTAGGGCATGTGGTGGGTTGTCCACAAGTTGTCCAAAAGACAGCAAGTTGTACTTCACAAACATATTGCATGTTTCTCTATTAATCTCAATGAGACTGTGGAATGAAGTGAAATACCTGAAAAAGGATGTTTTATATCAAGTAGATGTTGTTTGTGTGGTCCTCCTATGTCCTCCGAAAGAGTTCCTGCTGTCATAGAATAATAAATGTTACCGTTTAAACTACTACATTAGGCTCCAATCCCCGCTTCTTCTTCACATGACGCACACACGCACACACACATAGAAGATGGCGGTGACGAGGGAGGCGGCATGATTTTCCGATCATGCCGCCTCCCTCTCGCCTGAGGTCCAAGGGTTGTGTAAAATACATCAGTTTTGAAGGCAGTGAAGACTGACCCAATAACAGCAGCTTTGATGAGACGTGATATGTACGAGGTGCCCGGTGTCTTGCCATTTGACATCTGTTTGGGACGCGGCCTGGCTCTGGGGCTTGGTGAAACATGTGGGCCCCATGCTGCCGGGTGGGATGGCCTAGGCTATGTCTGCACTAGATTATATGGGAAGTGCACGGAGGTTTGGTGAGGCAGAAAGCCGTGCAGGTGTTGCTCAGAGTCGCGTGGATCATATGGGACGCGGCCTGGCCTTACGGATTGCTGGGTTTTTCTGACCCCATCATCAAGATATGAGCATGAGGTGCATGGTATCACGCCGTTCAACATGCGTTTGTGATGTGACCTGGGCCTTCAGCTTGATGGGACTTGGAAAGCCCATGTTGCCGGGTGGGAAGGCCCGAGCTATGGGGGACCTTCTCTTGCAGGGCTCCGTCCATTGAGGATGTGGGAGACTGAGGTGAGATCAAGGATCGTACCAGATGCTGCGGCTTCTAAGTGCACGGCAGCTTTGGTGAGGCAGAGGACCACGCACGTTGTGCCCGAGATTGTGTGGATCATGTGGATTGTCTGGATGTGGCCTGGCCTTGCAGCTTGCTGGGTTTTTCCAACCCCCATCATGCTGAGAACCAAAACCCGAGCTTTGGTAACTCCCCTTTTGCCACGTTCTGCCTGCAGAGAACCAGGCTTCATGGGATCCAGTACAGTGCCGGGTGCGGCAGCTTTTGTGGGGGAAAGAGGGTGGCGTCCATGGCTTGATGCGTTTTGCCAACTATATCCCGATGGGGGAGGGATGGGACCGAGGAAGGATTAGACCAAGGTGGATGACATTGAGATGGATGAGATTTAGAGGGAAGAGACTGAGTGTACCCCAGAGGCCCTTCAGGACGACAGAGGGGGAAACAGAGCACAGATGTGGAGACATGGGTCGTGGTTCCTTGCTGGGGTGGGGATGGATGCTTCGGGACCAGGGAGGGCTCAGTTTCGTCTTGGGGACTTGTGGGTGGAGATGAGGACTGGTGGCGGTGCCTCGTGCACACATGACTTTCTCATACATGTACATGGGTCGTGACTTGCTCATACACATACACAATTGTGCCTTGTACACGTTTTGCGTGACATGCTATGCTGTGTATTATGTGCACGCATATTGTGCGTGACATATTGTGCTGTGTATTGTACGCACACATATTATACATGTGTATTATTATATGATGCATATTATTATTGTTATTATATTATACATACATATTTTATTTATATATATATATATATACAGTATATTATACATAGAGCCTGTGATGGATGGTGTGAAGAGAAACAGGTTGAGATGGTTTGGTCATGTGTTGAGGAAGGATGAAAGTGACTGGTTGAGAAGAGTGATGGAAATGAATGTAGAAGGAAGTAGAGGACGGGGAAGACCGAGAAAGACTTGGCTAAAGGTGGTGGAAGAAGAAATGCAGGCAAGGGGGTTAACAAGGAGAGATGCAGAAAATAGTGTTACGTGTTCCTCTCGGTAAACCTCCGAACCCCGAGAGGAGCCACGGCAGAAAAATATGTTACTCTGTGTTAGAAATCAATAGTGAAACCACACCAATGATTATAAATGAACAAATAATATGTTGAAAATCACACAGGAATAACGGTACAACAAATGGCAATTAAGAGTGCACTCTATATACCATCAATAAAGTCAGTTTACTCACTGCGCTCCCAGCGAGTGAAACGGACACTCCTCAATGTCTCTATAACCTAACAGTTCAAAGCGAATGTGATTCGCTCCAGCGATCGCGAAAACGATATCCAGTCGAAACCCGAATCTTGCTCTCCCGTCGATATTCGAATCGCGTACAGTTGCCAATGGTGATCGCCCCGCCGAAACGGTACAACGGCGCCCTTCAGAGGGGCACCTTCACCGCTCACTCAGCGAACCGCAACGTAATTTGAGACGAAGCGATCGCGCACACACATCCCCGACAAACGGTAGGATGTTGGGGTGAAGATGACACGAGGCAAAACCTTTGTAGGTGTCCGAAGTGCGGGGTTCAAAATGGCCGACGGCTCTTACTTGAGCCGATGCGACTAGGAGAGGATTCGTCGAAATCTCAGCACCCAAATCTGACTACGCAGATTTTCCACTCCAGCGATAATTCCTATCGCCGGATGTCCCTTCAAGGAACTCAAAATTCCCTCGTGACTTTCGGTAGACCAGCCTCGCTATGGAGCCTTGACGTCACGCATCTTCTCCAACTTTGCTCGTGCCGCCTCTTCCTCTTCACCTCCTTTTCTTCCGGTTTGGTTTCCTGTATCATTTTAAGTTAACCTTTTTAACTTTAGATAGCTGTTCCTGAATAATAAACCTTTTGAGAATAATAATAGTACATAATATCAGAAATATGTCAAGTGGGTGAAAACCCCAACAGCGGAAGTGACGAATCCGTAACAATAGGGCAAAATGGAGAAGATTGTCATGGCGACCGCAAGGCTAACCCCCGCTCTAGCAGGGAAAATGGCCTTAAAATGCCTGTTGTATATATATTATAATAATAATAATAATAATAATTCATTTATTTTGTATAGCGCTTTTCATGAAGCCCAAAGGCGCTTTGACAGAGTGCAAAACATAATGCATAACAAAACATGAAAACAACAATTGCAAAAAGACAAGAATCAATAGGGAAATATTTAAAGCAAAAGGATGGAGAAGGAGAAGTGATAGTCAGGGGTTAAATGCTGTGGGTTGAATGTTGAATGCAGTGCTGAACAGGTGGGTCTTGAGTGATGTTTTGAATGTGGTGAGTGAGGAGGAGTCTCTGATGGTGTGAGGTAGTGAGTTCCAGAGGGTGGGAGCAGCGATGGAGAAGGCCCTGTCCCCCCAGGATCTGAATTTGGTCCGGATGGGGGGGGGGGGGGGGGGTTGGTACCAGCAGAGCGGAGGTTGCGGGTGGGAGTGTGTCTGGAGAGGAGGTCAGCCAGGTAGGATGGGGCCAGGTTATGGAGGGCTTTGTAGGTCAAGAGGAGGATTTTGTACTGGATTCTCTGGGAGATGGGGAGCCAGTGAAGCTTGTAAAGGACGGGGGTGATGTGGTCACGGGTCCGGGAATCGGTGAGTAGACGGGCAGCGGAGTTCTGAATGTATTGGAGTTTATTGGTGATTGTTGAGGGTGAACCATAGAGGAGGCTGTTGCAGTAGTCCAGACGGGAGGTGATGAAGGCGTGGATGAGGGTTTCTGCAGCCGTGGAGGAGAGGGATGAGCGGAGACGGGCGATGTTTTTCAGGTGAAAGAAGGCGGTCTTTGTGATCTGTTTAGTGTATTTGTCGAAGGAGAGGGTTTGGTCAAAGATGACGCCAAGATTCCGGATGAGAGGGGAGGTGGATACTGGGATACCGTCGATGTTGAGCGCAAAGTTATGGGTGGATTTTGTGAGCGTTTTTGGGCCAATGATGATTATTTCAGATTTATCACAGTTAAGTTTGAGGAAATTGATTTGAAGCCAGGATTTTATTTCAGAGATGCAGTTTGTCAGGATAGAGTGGGTGTCAGTGGAGACGGACTTGGTGGAGATGAAAAGCTGGATGTCATCGGCGAAGCAGTGGAATTGGAGACCATGACGGTGGATTAAGTGACCGAGGGGGGACAGGTAAAGGATGAAGAGGAGGGGGCCAAGAACTGAACCTTGGGGGACACCTTGGGGGAGGGGAGCAGTGGGGGATTTGCAGTTATTGATGGAGATGAACTGGCGTCTGTCAGAGAGGTATGATTTAATCCAAGAGAGGGCAGTGCCGGTAACGTTAAAGGTGGATTCAAGTCGGGTGAGGAGGATGGTGTGATCGATGGTGTCAAAGGCAGCGCTGAGGTCGAGGAGGACGAGAATGTTGAGGTTGCCAGCGTCAGAGGAGAGGAGAAGGTCGTTGGTGATTTTGAGGAGAGCAGTTTCAGTACTGTGGTTGGAGCGGAATCAGGATTGGAATGTTTCATACAGGTTATTGGCAGAGAGGTGATGTTTGAGTTGAGTGGCTACAGCGCGTTCCAAAACTTTTGACAGAAAGGGTAGGTTGGAGATGGGTCTGAAGTTATTTAGGGTGTCAGGGTTTAGACCAGGTTTTTTTAGAATGGGGGTAACAGCAGCAATTTTGAGGGATGGTGGGACGATGCCTGTAGACAGGGAGGAGTTTATTGTTGCAATGATAAGTGGAGAGAGAGCAGGGAGGGAGGCCTTGACAAAGCTGGAGGGGATGGGGTCAAGAGTGCAGGTGGCAGTTTTCATTCCTATGAGGAGTTCAGAGAGGTCAGTAGGGGAGACCGGGGAGAATTGAGACAGGGGAAGGCAGGATAAGGGGGGGCAGGTGGTTGGAGGGGGAGCGGGTGCGGCGGTGGTCAAGCTGTTGTAGATGTTGTCAATTTTGCGTTGGAAGAAAGAAAGGAAGGAGATGCAGTTGTCTACTGTGAATGACTGGGTGGTGGTGTCCAGGGGGCGGAGGAGTTTGTTTATTGTCGAGAAGAGTGCTTTTGGGTTTCCGGAGCCAGATTATACACATATTATACATTGTATACACATATTGTATTGCATACACACATATTATGTGCGACGTGTTGTACAGTTTATTGCATACACACATATTACACATATTTTACACACACACACACACACACACACACACACACACACACACACACACACACACACACACACACACACACACACACACACACACACACACACACACACACACACACACACACGATACTTCGTAATAGATCATCGAGAAATCAGAGGGTCTGTCATTTCAGATTTGAGATGTAGACTTGTGTATCACTGTGCCATGTTCTGGAAAATGTTCCATTCTTATCACTATAATTGCTTTTCTATCCACAGAGTTTTTCATCCAAGCATTCTGAAGGAGACAGCTTACTGGAAGAATAACTTTTAAAATCTCAAGAAGAACATATTTTGTGGATCAGGTATACGCAAACTTTGTGGAAGACAAGAAAATGGCAAGTGAAAACAGCTTCAACTCGGATATAGTTCATGTGAAGAAGGAGGAGATCCCAAGTGTGCCAACTGGGACTGTCTCGAGAAGCAAGGTTGATCCAGAGGCCTACACACATGCTCCTCAAGAGTTACTAGTCAAGCCTGGGCAGAGGCAGCGCTCCGCTAGTGAGGCTGTCATTCAAACCCGCTTCTCAAAAGGAGAGCCCGAGCTCCGAGAGAAGGCCACAAAAGGAGGAAAACCTACCGGTAAAAGCGGATCGGGATCTCCAGGTAGAGCTCAAGATGCTACGGGAGCCGAGGAACAAAGGGACGCTGATAATTCAGAAAAGAGCCACGGGTTCTGGGGGAAATGCGGTGACGGCAAGGATAAGCCCGGAGCAGGCCTGCTACTCGTCTGTGGTGGTCTCACAGTGGCTTTGCTTGCAGTCGCCGTAGGAGTGGCCGTAGCATTGAGGAAAAAATAAAGAAATCAAACCAAAACCAAAAGGAATGTTTGCCAGCTCTCTGTCTTTTCCGTGTTTGAGTCTGTCTCTCAGTGCCTCTGTGTCTGCATCCTCTGTCTTTCTGAAACATACGTTTTGTGATTGCCTGTGCTGTTATGTTCACTTTCCTCTTATCTGATTATATCTCTGCTTTCATTTTGTGATATATTAATCACTTTTCCTTTTCCTCTTACATCTTTCCTTTCCATCACCCTCCATTTTCTTTACGGTAGCTGCATTTGCATTGCCTAAACGTAAGCAACTGTTTTTGGCCTATACAATGGACATGAGGCTGGTTCAGTATCCCATTGCTTCATTCGAATGTCTTGTTGCTTCAGTAAAAATGAGGACAAAAACAGCTGTCATACTGGTTGTCGTAAGCTTTTGTAATGACACGACTATTACACTGACCTGTGAATTATAGGCCTGTGAGATTGAACGGTACCAAGATGTTTCATCATTGTCAAAACAAACCTCGAGGTGTACTCCGCTGAGCCCGGCCTCTGGGATCACCGCCATTTTGAATAGTGCACATTCTAAGTTGGTGCTCCACGATGAATGTTTATAAGGCTACATTGATTTGCGTTCCATTATGCATATACACACACGTGCGAGACGATCTAAAAACAAGCAGTATGGGCACAATAAAGTTCAAAGGTTCGATTAGATGATAAAAGAACATTTAAATCTGACTGAAACTTTTAAGTTGAAATTCAAGAAGCTAGAATGATGAATGGCTAGCTGGACTCGACTGAAGGAGAGAGGCCATTATATGTTACAAGGAAGTGATTACGAGGAGATATGATAGAGATGTTTGAGATGCTGAAGGATATAGATAAAGTGCAGAAGACTTTTCAGCAGAATAGACAGTGATAGGACCAGAAGAAGAAGAAGAAGAAGAAAATTTTAGAAGAAGAAGAAGCTGAGAGTTGGGACTTCGTCCAGCTAATCCCTAATGCATGGAATGGTCTTCCTGGAAAGGTAGGGCACCAGAAATGATAGATAGGTTGAAAATGTAATAAGATAGGTACCGGTACTTTGGATTATTGGGGTAGCGGGGTAGATGGATATTGGCAGAAATATGCAGACGGACCTAATGGTCTCTATTCCTGAGTCGAAGTTCCTTGTAAAAAAAAAAAAAACAAGTCAAACCAGAAAAACAGAATTTCCATATTTTTCCGCGTAGGCCTACAAGTCGATTTTTTAAAAGCACGTACGGTATAAGCACGTTTTCCCCCAGAGGTCTGGTTCCCAAGTTATACTCAGAATCGACTCATCTATGGTTTATAACGTTGAATTGTATCGATGAAAAACAATCGCAAAGTGTGATATTTAATGAAATAAATTGTATAATCGTTAATTTAAAACACACCGGTGAAATCATTGCCCAGAACGTTGATTGGGTGATCAATTCAACGTTAATCGCTCACTGTCACTGAAGCCTGCGATATTATCCAATCAAAAGAGAGCACGCACTCACCTATTACGTTTGACCCATTCCTTTGAATCCTTGTCCTATGTATCCATCCTTACTTCGTAATATCAAAATGCCTCCTGTAAAATCACGCAAGTTGTACACGGCAGCTTTCAATTTGGAAGTTGTTAGGATCGCTGAGGAAAATGGTTGGAATATGGTTGCACACAGGAAATAAGGTGTTAGCGAGAAATGTGTCGCAGATTGGCAAAGTGTAACGTGCTGAGGTAATGATTCTGTGGCTTGTTTGAAATACTGTACCTCTATATGATAACAAATATGTTGAAACACTATTTACATTCCTAATTTATCTGAAATGTCGTCCCACAAAGTAGTTCAAATAATACGCATAAAACAGCTCATTCATGTTCATGACCCAGGAAGTACCGTAGTGATGCGTTGTGACAGTCAGGGAGGGAATTAACACCCACATTGTTCTAACTGTCAATTTTTCTAACTACTGTAGTTGATTGTTGCCTTGTCTTATACTCCAAATCCATTTATCTATAAATGAAGGAAAGAAAATTGGAAAATTTACGAATTCGACTTATACTCCACATCGACTTATCGGCCAAAAAATACGAAACTCGGTTTCATAATCATCATTCATTATAAAAGTAACAAATGGCATTTACTGAATTCTCTATTCATTTGTGTGGAGGCAGCCTTGTCTTATTTTGTGGATCCCTGGTTGGCTGATAAATGCATATTTACATCACATGCTTTTTCACAGCCAATCAGATACTCCCAACGCCAAAGACAGAGCGACCTCCATGAAAAAATAACGAAATATTTCACTGAAGTTGGGCAGTTGCTGCTTCATGGTGCATTTTCCATCAAAATAAAACATATACTTCATAAATGTCAGTTTTTGAAGTTTGAGCTGTTATATTTAACAAGGCGTTATTTATGATGTCCACACAGGAGAGGGATCACTGTAGGCATAAAAACAGACAATCGGAGTTAATGTCAGAGTGCTCCTGTGAAAGTCGTCCACCTGGGCAACGCTCCACGGCAACAGCAAGAGGCAAAAAGCTGGAAAACTGGGGAAAACCGAATCAAAGCCAAAATGAGGGCGAAGAATCCCAAAATTAAATAGAAAGATCGTTGTGCCTGGTTAAGTGTATCATTCATGCCGAGAATACCCAAGATGTAATCCTACATATATACATTTTGTTCATACCTTTGTCCTTCATGTCATTGATTAGACAAATTCTTCCATGAGCTTTAGAAACTAGGGGAGAAAAAGGAAGATGGACAATGGTTTTTTTTAAAATTCTCCCCTTTTGTTTTGCTGTTGTGAAAAAATGGCAGGATAATGGTGTAAAAACAGATTCACGTGTTTAATTGAATGCGATTTAATAAGGGCATTGTGCAGCCTGAAAGCTCGTTTGCAATCCTGAGTCGTGTGAGTCAAGGTGTGGGAGGTAGGCCACTTCAATTTGGATCCTCATTACGACGTGGCACGTGCACGCTTCGATATTGAACACGCAACGTACGAGTGCCGCAGCACCATGGGCCAATGAGTTCTCCTTTTAAAGCGAGAACAGACAAATCTAACTGAAAATTTTAATTAAAAATTTAAAAAATAAAATAAAATTCAATAAATACGTTTTTTTATATAAATAAATTAATCCAGATCAGGTGATTATCGAAAGTTTCACCTTGTGTCCTTGCGTGGAAATAATGCACCGCCAAAGAGGAACAAATGTAACAGATTGATTTTTCAAGCAATTTCAAACAGTAAATGTAGAACGCCAAGTCGCCATGGATGTTTGATTGACGATGACCCACATGTGATGTCACGTCTGTCACGCCTAATAATGATTGCGGACTGGATAATGCTGCCTCAGTATAAATTACCAGAAAATTAATTCAAATTGCACTGAAAGGCTTAACCCTTAAGGGACCATCTATTTATGCGTGCACAGAACAGGAGCAGCAGGAAGGGGGCACGAAATTACATTAACAAAAGGAAGAGCGATTGAGGGATGATCATTAGGCCAATATTAATATATATATATATATGCAACCATTTTCATCATCGGTACAGAATGGGCACCCGGGTTATGGTCTATTGCAGCACCAGGTCTCATTCTAATGTCGGCCTTATGGTCATCATCCTCCAGGAGGGCATTTAAGATATGAGCACACACAGCTTGTGGTCTGTCGCCAAAATGAGGCCCTGATGAAGGCCACTAAGGTTGAAACTTTCTGAGCCTGTATTTTCCAAAGCCTCGACTTGACTGTACGTTCGCATTTGCTGCACTGCAGTCTTTTCAATTTCGATAATGATGAAAAAAAAAAAATCCGACATATTTTACAGGTAAATCACGCATGATGGAAGAAGCTTTCAACGGAAACAGAAGTCTCGGATAGTATTTGGTGACCGTTCAACTTTCAAGTCTCGATCCAAATGTCGTTTACTTATTTATTTATTTATTTCAGTGACTTCTCCACTCCGCCTTAATTTCTAAATGTTTCTCTATTATCTGAAATGGGTGTGACATGAGCTTGAGATTACGTTTTGAGAAAAGCCATACGGGGAAAGCCAAAGTAGTCTCGTAGCTACAGGCATTCCCGCAATCGAATATAATGTTAAAACTCTGCATATTGCTAAAAACATAATTATATGTTTGATAGAGTGTGGCAATAATCTTTTCATTTTGTGATTTGAATATACAAGGCGGTGTGTGTTAAAATTGCCAGAACTCTTGAGTTTTCTGATGATGCCATAGATGTCCGATTTATAAACACAGCCGATGCCGATTGCAGCCGATGCCGATTGCAGCCGATGCCGATTGCAGCCGACGCCGATTGCAGCCGACGCCGATTGCAGCCGACGCCGATTGCAGCCGACGCCGATTGCAGCCGACGCCGATTGCAGCCGACGCCGATTGCAGCCGACGCCGATTGCAGCCGACGCCGATTGCAGCCGCCGCCGATTGCAGCCGACGCCGATTGCAGCCGACGCCGATTGCAGCCGACGCCGATTGCAGCCGACGCCGATTGCAGCCGACGCCGATTGCAGCCGACGCCGATTGCAGCCGACGCCGATTGCAGCCGACGCCGATTGCAGCCGACGCCGATTGCAGCCGACGCCGATTGCAGCCGACGCCGATTGCAGCCCCCGCCGATTGCAGCCGACGCCGATTGCAGCCGACGCCGATTGCAGCCGACGCCGATTGCAGCCGACGCCGATTGCAGCCGACGCCGATTGCAGCCGACGCCGATTGCAGCCGACGCCGATTGCAGCCGACGCCGATTGCAGCCGACGCCGATTGCAGCCGACGCCGATTGCAGCCGATGCCCGATTGCAGCCGATGCCCGATTGCAGCCGACGCCGATTGCAGCCGATGCCCGATTGCAGCCGATGCCCGATTGCAGCCGATGCCGGTTACAGCCGATGCCGATTACAACCGATGCCCGATTACGGCCGATGCCGATTACGGCCGATGCCGGTTGCGGCCGGTGCCGATTGCGGCCGATGGCGATTGCGGCCGGTGCCGATTGCGGCCGGTGCCGATTGCGGCCGGTGCCGATTGCGGCCGGTGCCGATTACGGCCGGTGCCGATTACGGCCGATGCCGATTACGGCCGATGCCGATTACGGCCGATGGCGATTACGGCCGATGGCGATTGCGGCCGGTGCTGATTGCGGCCGGTGCCGATTGCGGCCGGTGCCGATTGCGGCCGATGCCGATTGCGGCCGATGCCGATTGCGGCCGGTGCCGATTACGGCCGATGCCGATTACGGCCGATGCCGATTACGGCCGATGCCGATTGCGGCCGGTGCCGATTACGGCCGGTGCCGATTACAGCCGATGCCGATTACAGACCATGGCTTCGCACGGTGGAAAGCTGAGTTGGCAGGACAAGATATCCAAATGATTCTGATCCATAACTGCTGCGATGACCACACTACCATGCATCCACAAATTAACCTGGTATATTTTTTGTTGTACCTGCTGCTTGTACATTTATAGTGTGTAATACCAGCTGCTGTCCTTACTTATGCCTATAAACTCAAAATCAATACAATATATCTGATCAAATCCCCAATGAAGCTTTTGTCTTTTTTTGGTCTTTCACTTGTTGGCTCACTGTTTATAGCCCGATGGCCGTTCACAGGTGAACACCTGGTACACTAATTCGGTTAAGGTGTCGTGGCTGTTCCTCAACAGCAACCATACTCTGAGATAGCAGCAAGTGTAACCTGATGTCTTGAGATATGTGAGAAGAGCAGGCCATTTTCTACCCACAGTTCAGGCAGGAATTTGGGGGCTGGCAGGATGGCCGAGATTAACGCACACCCGCGTCTAAGCTGTCTAGCCTGGGTTTGAATCCTGACCCAGCTTTTGCCATCCCGGTGTTTCACAGGCAGGGTGATTCATCAATATTTGTGCCATCCCTAGGATGGACGTTAAACTGAGCGTCCCATCTACTGGCATTCGTTGGTGGACGTTAAAGACCCCAAGATGTCCTTCGTGAAGAGTTGGCGAGCTGTCACCGGCACACTGAAGAAATTACTAACTCCTGTCCTAACCTCAGTCGAACATTTTACTCTGGACAGGCCACTCTACTCTGGATATGCTGATTGTGCTGTCTCAACAATGGATGGAGGTCCTGAATGTCAAACAGGAAATCAGAGCTGTCTCCCTTGACATATCACGTGCCTTCGACACGGTCTGGCCCACCCCCCAAACCCCCCGCTCTGCTCACCAAACTCTCCTCCCATGGGATCCATGGAAATTGTGGACTTCCTCTCTGATCGTAGTCAACATGTGGCCCTGAATGGTTTTCTCTCATCTCCCCTTCCTGTTTAGGCTGGAGTTCCCCAAGGCAGTGTTCTGGGCCCTGTGCTTTTTTTGGTCCTCATCAATGATCTCTCCGACTCTCTTGAAAATCCTCTCTATCTCTTTGCTGATGACTCCACTCTCTGCCACTCCATACCTCATCCCTCAGATCGGCAGTCTGCAGCCTCCTCACTCTCTGAAGACCTGGACAAAATCACAGACTGGTCAAACAAGAGGAACATGTCTTTCAATCCGGACAAATCTCACACTCTCACTTTCTTTCTTCGAAAAGACCGACTAGACAACCCTCCCATTTACTTTCTCAACAATCCTCTTCAAGAAGTTCTGTCACTCAAGTTTTTGGGTCTCACTATCTGCCATGATCTTTCCTGGGAAAACCACATTTCCAAGGTGGCCTCCAAAGCCAGTGGCCGATTGGGCATCCTCCGTCGTGTGAAGTCCTTCCTTGGCACACCTGAGCTCCTCACCACATTCAAGGCTTTCATCCACAGCTCAATGGAATATTGTTCTCCCTTCTGGGCTGGCGCTCCTGCCTCACACCTATCTCGGCTTCACGCTGTTGAAACCAAAGCTTTCAGAATCATTGGAATCTTCCGCGATGAAGCTAACTCCAAGGGCCTTTCACTTACTCAACGCAGGCAGGTTGGTGGTCTTTCTGTCTTCTACCGACTCCTCTCCGGCCTTGCTCCCCCAGCTCTCTCTGTGATCTGTCCCCCAAATATTCCTACAGGTCGCACAATATCTGCCAGCAACCCTCTTATGGTTAAACTACCAAAATCAAGACTCTCTGCTCACCTTCACTCCTTCATTCCTCTTTTCTCCCACCTCTGGATCAAACTCCCTCACTCTCTTCAATCCCACTCCTCCCTCCAGGGTCTTTAAAATAGCTGTTCACCACCATCTCTTATCTTCCCCCATCCAAAACCTTGATCTTTTCTACCACCATTAATTCACCCCAGATCCACTTTTTTGAAATACCGTCTTCTTTCCTGGAAGTCCTAACAGTGTCCACGTGTTTTTTTTCCCCTCCCACCCCTCCCCCCACCCCCATTCCCATGCCTCCTCCCCCAAGCCCTCCCCCTCCGACAGATCTCCCGATGTCCCTGCTCTCCATCTTGTTCTCCCGCTCCCCTTTAGGCTTTATCATATGTTTTATGTGTCAGTTTGTCTTTTTTGTGATCAATGTTGGCTCTTACACGAGCCTCGACCTTGTATACAAAAACAAAACTTTTTAAAAACCACATCATGCCTGGCCAGTCGGTTCGTGAAAGACTTGTGCCAAGCCTCCCCTGGCCAACACCACAAGAGCGTGGGAATAATTGTGGCTCTTAAAGAAGAAGTTCAGGTAGGAATTTGCAATTTCTTCAGAATGTCGGTGATAACTCACCTCCTCTTCGCAAAAATCATCCACCAATGACCGTACCGTCACATGAGTTACATTGGCTTAATGTCCTAACGATGAACAGTGGACACATTGATGCATCACCCTGCATCAAAAACACCAGTATGGCAGTTTATAACCTGTTTGAGATTCAAACCCTGGCTAAAAACAGGTCAAAGGTGAGTGCACATACCTGCAAGCTATATCCTGCCAGGCGTCTTTAATATATCCTGTTTAATGGACCATGCAGGTTCACAATATTGTACATCGAAACGTGGAAGCAATGAATCTAAAAATAACAGGCTGTAAACACAGAAGGGACTGGAAGAAAATCAACATGTAAATGCGACATCGAATAGCAAAACATGAAAAAATGGAGTTCATAGAACACCTTACCCAACGCTGCATTGAGAAACAAGGATGTCGGCGGGGTCTGCGAGCAGCAAATCTGATTGGTTGAGATGATGTCAGATGCCGTAATATTATGTCCAAATACTGCTAAACAGAAGGGTTTTGGAAGTGACATTAGGGCGATTTATGATCTACAGTATATAATAAAATTTAAATAAAATAAAGATTTTAAAGGTTGTAGAATTTTTTCTTTTTGGAATTCGCCATCGTTGACGCAGCGTATTGTACACCACCTTATTTAACATGTTACATTGGTACTTCATGCCTGTTGTTTGTGTCCTTTATGACCTCACTCAAACAATAAGTTTCAGTTTTGAATCATTTTTCAATTTTGACTGACTGTAAAAAAAAAAAAAAAAAACGCACCCGTGTCCGAAGGAAGCGCTTCAGTTTGGCATTTTTAATATGAAATGGCCTTGAAACAAACGAAACTCTTCATAAAATACCCTTTAGAACCGTTTAGAATTAAACACGCTGGGGTATAAAGGTTCTTCTTCTTCATTTTTTGACAGTCGGATGGAAGGTAGGACATAGCCAAATATTGAAGCGGCTTCACCGCTTAATGATCTTGCTCCTCCCTGCGCATGGAGACGAATTAAAAGCCAAAGTACTACTCAACTACAGGTTCGTGTGTCGATTCGTGGTCAAAATGTAACATTAAAAAAAGTTATTCCGTGATCGTAGGCTGACGTCTGTAGACAGACAGACAAAGAGACCAATTGCGTAACCCATTTTTGCTTCGTGTGCACAGGGGGGGCTACTACGACTACCAATCCACATACAGTACCCAGCTGAAGGGTGTAGCGACCCCTTGGGGTTTGATTATTTTGCACTTTGTTCCCTTAGGACAGGGAGGTTAGGACAATAATTTTTGATTTTTTTTGGGCCACCCGAGGGACAGCACACACTGTGAAACACCAGGATGACAGTTTATAGCTGGGCCAAGATTCAAACCTCAGATAGACAGCTCAGAGGTGAGTGCGCGTACCTCTAGGCCATCCTGCCAGGCCATCACATTAAAAAGCAGAACCAAAATTGATGACCATTTTTCATCTCTCCAGTGTGTGCAGAATTTTAACGTGTAGGCCTACCTCTTCACTTACGAGTTTGCTGGAGCGAAGATTATCTTTACACGTTCTAAATTCATCGCATACACAGTATAATGCATATCAATTATTTTCACTCGTTGCCATGGATTCACACGATCAAAGATAGTGATGTAAAGATGAGTTATTTAAGTATTCGGGTTGAAATTAATGCAGTAATTTATGGGTTTTTTTACTCCGGAAACCGGCCTCAAGTGATTCACAGTAAAACCACTCCAAATCATCCAACCACCAAATCAAGTGATTCACAGTAAAACTACTCCAAATCATCCAACCACCAAGCACAATGAAAATTCTGCCACAATTACTGTGCGAATTAGCCAAATCCAAAATCATAAAATGAATATTTGTCCCTGAGCCAAGGGTTGGTTAATTAACCCTTGGATGCAGTGATTGGGCCTCGGAGGCCCACAAGGTTTTTTTTGTTGCAAAAACTATGTTGTACAATTTTTTTTGGAATGAGCCTCATTTTCACCGACTTTCATGTTTTTACACAAAATTCAGAGACATAAATAAATAAAAAATTCATTCAGGCTCATGGGAAAATCTTCATTCTTCACTTAAAACCCACAAATCCGACACAAATGCAGGCCTGGGGCCTTTGAGGCCCCACATAAATGTTGTTGTACTACTATGTTATATCATTATTTTCTTGATATGAGCCTCATTATATGCTCCGATAACTTGGTTACAAATAATTCAGTGACAAAAATATGAAAATTTTCATTCAGGTTCATGGGAAAAGCTTCATTCTTCATTCATAACATTAATGCAGGCCTTGGACATTAGAGGCGCCTCATAATTTTTCTTGTGTTATATCCATGTTATATATATTTTTTGCTTTGCATGAGCCTTCTTGTATGCTCCTATAACTTGGATATAAATAATTCGATGGAATAAATATATAAATATTTCATTCAGATTCAAGGTAAAACCTTCATTCATAACACATTACCCATAACACGTCACACATTACCCATGACACATTACACTTATTACACATTACACATAATCATAATAAGTAAATAAAATTCCTGGGCCTCCCAGGACTGCATTGGTGTAGGATTTTTGACAATGTTGTGGACATATACATTCTAAATAAAAGGATCAGTGAATCATATTTTTTTGAGCAAAGACTCCTCCATGAGCCTCAACTTTTTGGAGAAAAAAAAGGTGAAAACCGCACCAATCTTTTTTTTTTTGCAAAAAAAATAAATTATTCATTACTTGTATGGGATTATTCCAAATAATAGGATCAATGATTCACATTTTCTGAGCAAATACACATCCATGAGCATCGACTTGGATTGAAAAATGATATGAAAGAAAAAAAATCTATAAAAAAAATTAAAAATAAACTGTACACGAATACATTCGTGGGGCCTCTGAGGCCCAATGGCTGCATTGGTGTAGGATTTTTCAGTTGTGGACATATACATTCGAAATAAAAGGATCAGTGAATCATATTTTTTGAGCAAATACTCCTCCATGAGCCTCAACTTTTTAGAGAAAAAAAGTTGAAAAACCAAGAACAAAAAATTTTTTTTGCAAAAAAAATAAAATCATTCATTACTTGTATGGGATTCTTCCAAACAATAGGATCAATGATTCATATTTTCTGAGCAAATACACATCCATGAGCATCGACTTGGATTGAAAAAGGATATGCAAGAAAAAAATCTATTAACAAAAAAAAAAACAAAAAAAAAATTACACGAATACATCCGTTGGGCCTCCGAGGCCCAATGGCTGCATTTATGTAGGATTTTTGATGCCTGCATCTAAGTCTAAGGGTTAAAACCTCTAGACAAGATTCTTTCATTACCTCCACCACCAAAGGTGGATGGAGGTTATGTTTTCACCCCTGTCTGTCTGTCCAGTTGTCTGTCTGTCTGTACGTTTGTGAAAAAAATATCTCAAAGTTGTGGACGGATTCGGGCGAAATTTGGCAGAGATGTAGCGTACGTATGTCACAAGGACGAAATGATGAGATTTTGGTTAAGATCCGGATTCGGCTACGAGAATTTTTAAAGTGATTCTTCACCATTGGGAGATGGGGCCCAAACACGATACATAGCAGGATATCTCAAAACGTTGTGGACGGATTTGGACGAAACTTTGTAGACCAGTTGGGTGTCTGACAAGGACAAATAGATTCGGTTTTGGTGAAGATCTGAATATGGATTCAGATATGAGAATTATTTAATTTTTAAAGTGATTCTTCACCATTGAGTGATATGGGCAACCAGTGCCGTTCTAGTTATAGCTGCGTCAAGATTCAAAACCAGGTAAGACTGCTCATGTGAGTACGCATATCACTAGGGCCTAGGGTTCTTGGCTCTCCGGCTAGCCCAGGTCACCCTATAAGAGGAAACCCCATCGGGTATCCCCATGTAGAGGACTTCAATAAGGAATAACAACTGGAGGAGACCATTTCATCCATCATGCCTAAGCCACACCAATAACAGATTAAATTCGAAAGAGCAATCAGAGATTGCAGACACTCACCAGGACGTGTTTTCGGTGGTTTTTAAGGCTTTTGTGTTGAAACAAATATGACGGCCGAACCACGTGACCGATGACGTCAACATTATTATTTTTCTCCATAAATTTATCCCTAGATGACACTCAAGAAATTTCATCTTGATTGATGAAGTTTTGTACTTGTCGAATTATGATGTCATAATGGAGGCACCTATGACAGCATCATTAACATATGCTATTCCACATGGAGAGTTCTTTACAATGAGCCATGTCTCAATTTTTTATATGCAGCGCTTTCAGAGATATAGAGGTGCAAAGTTTTTCGGTTTTTCCAAAATGGCGCCCATACCACGTGACCTATGACGTCATAATTATCATTAAAAATTATACAGGTGGAGTTCCACCTATGTGAAAATTTCCTGTCAATCAGACCAATGGTTGCAGAGAAAATCATATATTCTGTGCGGACAAACAAACAAACAGACAAACAAACGGATTCAAATACAATACCTTCTCCTCTGGCGAGGGTAACTCGAGAGTTCATAGAACACATTACCCAGGGTGTCTTGAGAAACAAGGCAATGGGCGGAGTCTACAAGCAGCAAATTTAATTAGTCGTGATGACGTGAAATGCCGAAATATTTTGTCCAATCCAAGTACTTCTAAACAGAAGGGTTTTGAAAGTGGTAGAGGCGATTTGTGTTATACAATGTTCAAGTACATACAGTAACAGTGGCTTCAGAAAGTAAGTATTCACACCCCTTGACTTTTTTCACATTATGTTGTGGTACAACCTGAATTAAAAATGGGCAAAATTAAGATTTTTTGTTTGTTACTGATCTACACATTTGTACTTCCATAATGTCAAAGTGGAATTTTTGTTTTAAAATTTTTACGAAATAATTAAAAATGAAAATCTGAAATGTCTTGGGTCAATAAGTATTCAACACCTTTGCTATGACGATCCAAATTGAGCTCAGGTGCATCCAATTTTTCAACAATTCATTTATCCCATCTCGTCTTCAGTTGTCATACCCTTCCTCCCGTCCATGGTACACTGAATCTTGTGGCGAGGCAGTTGCCATGAAGCAACTTGCCTTCACCTCTTGGAAGGCTAATCCAACTGAAGGCAATCTCAGTTCCTTCCACCAAGCTTGGAAAAAGTGTGTCTACCCTCAGGAGAGCCAGGAAGCACTATCTCTCTACTCTCAAGACTGAACTCTCAAACCTGTCTCCTTGTACCCACGAAATCTCTCTCTGTACCCACCTTTCCCAGTCGAACCCAGCTGCTCCAGGACTCTGTGTCCTTCTCTCCCAACAAGGTGGAGAAGTTTCTGTCAAACCTCGACTCTGATTCTGCAACCGGACCAGACGGCATCAGCCCACGGGTCCTAAAATCCTGCTCTTCCGCTCTATCTCACCTTCTCTCTGTTCTCTTCACCCTCTCTTTTGCTCAAGGTCATCTGCCTTCAGCTTGGGAATCAGCGAACATTACCGCTTTACACAAAAAGGTGCAAAAACAGATCCTTGCAACTACAGACCAATCAGCCTGCTCCCAATAATCAGCAAGGTCATGGGTTCCATCAATGCTTCCGATATTAAATCCTTCCTCTTCTCCAATGTCTTGATCTCTGATCATCAATTTGGTTTCAGACCAGGTCACTCTACTCTGGACATGCTGCTTCTGCTGTCTCAACAATGGACAATGCTGCCTCAATGCCAAACAGGAAATCAGAGCTGTCTGATCCCTTATCCCACTACTCAACCACCCGGGCCTCTTTATGCTTCTCCTTAATAAGAAGAAGACTAGAATGATCGTTTTAAGGCCATTTTCCCTGCTAGAGCGGGGTTAGCCTTGCGGGCCCCATGACAATCATGGTTCCCTGTTTGAGGCAATGTTTTTATGGCCGGATGCCCTTCCTGACGCCAACCCTTGGTCACGCTCTTACGATGCGCAGGGATACGGTGTACCTATTCTAAATCGGGGTACACACCGTGATCATTCCTCCCAGCAAGCTGGTACTCAATTTGCCGACCTCGGAAGGATGACAGGCTGAGTCAACCCCCCTGGCGTTAATTCAGCGATCGACCGGGATTCGAACCCAGGATCCTAGGATCCAAAGCCGGCACCCTAACCGCTCAGCCAACCGCTAAGCCACCACCTTCTCCTTAATGTCATTCCTTATCCCACTACTTAACCACCCAGGCCTCTATATGCTTCTCCTTAATATTGTTGCGAATATGGAATTTGGCCTCCATATCCGCTTGTAAATATTCCCCTATTTCCCCAATACTCCCCAACTATCCCCAATCCCCCATTCCCTAGTCCCATTGTCTGTAAACAACAATCAGTAGAGCCGACCTTCCCCTTTTTCCCCCGTTAAATGTCGTGCCCAGGTCCACCGCATCTCACGTAGACAACTTTCGGACATCTTGCTAGTTATTCTTAGTCTATGTCAGTTAAGGACTCCTTTCCATTAATTCTGACTCTTCGTTGCACCAGAATGTGATTATATGGCACCAGTAGTGAGTTTAGGACCTTTCCCATACCTCCTTCCATCTTCTTCCCCAAACAACAACAACAACAACTACAGCTACAACAACAACTACAACCACGGCGCGCGGGGGGAGTGTGCGTCCTCCCACCAGCTCGGTTAGCCGCCATGACCATGCGCTCCACGGGGTTACCACGAAGGGGCTGGCTGTCAGCTCCTCGTCAAGGGCGGAGCCTGGTAAACCCCCCGCACGCACCCAATGAGAAGCAACGTGCCGATTCCACGAGGCGGAGCTAACGAGCCGAGGGCGTGTCACTCCCCGCCGGATATACGAAGCGACTCACCGGATGTGAGGTCAGATGCGCCCCCAGCTTGAAGAAGAGCAAGTCACTACCTCCGAGCGCTGCGACCTCCCTGCATGCTGCATCTCTGGACCGGACCGAGCCGATTCTGTCCCTGAGCCCAGGTGCACCTGGAGCCATCGATCCTGCCTTTCCTAGCCATCAATCCCCGTGTGAGTCAGCCTTTTGTCCCGTTTATCTGTCGTCTGTTGGGGTTAATATAAGATTGTGTCTAAGTGCTTGTCTTTCTATGCTGTACCTCTCGTCCCTGTAATCTGACCTTCCGAACGAATATAATCTCCTCCGGAGGTCTTGAGAACCGTATCCATGGTGTCGTGTCATTTTAATCCCAGCCGTGTGTCTTTTCCTTCATTGACCTAGCGTAGCGCGATTAGTCAACGTTCGGGTATAATCGGGTAACTTGTGCAGACGTGGTCATACCAAACCGCTCGGTAAATAACATCTAAGCCACGTCTGTAACAATTGGTGTCGAGGAGTGGAATTCGGACCCGGGACTAAATTTATTAGGCCCAAATTTGTAGTAGAGTCGATTCGGAGCGCGTTTCCCGCGCGAAATTATAACGGCGAAATTTGAATTTGTTATACGGAAATAAAAACCCGAATTTTGAAAGTCGCGCTATGGCAGACCAAGACAGCTGGGGTCCGGTAGTGGAGAGTGAGGCAGGGTCGGTCCAGGACCAAATTGAGGGACATGAGGAGAGCGAAGCAGTGAGGGTAGCAGACGCACAAAATAGCGTCGTTGCGCCCGACGTTGCGGGCGCGCAAAATGGCGCCTCGCAAGAGCGCGCGGTAGCCGAGCCCGCTGTATCAACGGGCTTTAACATGCAGCCGATTGACATGCAGGCCCTCATTGCGCAGCTACAGGCAGCTGTACAGATGAGTATGGGGAGCCAAATTGAGCGATTGGGTGAGCGGTTGGGAAACCAAATTGTGGGAATGAGGGCTGATAGTGAGCGATTGGAGGGCCAAATGGGGGTAATGGGAAACCAAATGGGGGTAATGAGGGACGAAGCGAGGGGTACTGGTGAGGGATTAGACAATAATTTTAGGAAATTAGACAATAGATTAGGGGAAATGCAAAAGGGGTTAGAGGGGGTAGAAAATAGAATGGCTGCCCAGGAGAATCAGATAGAGGGAGTGAAAAATGGGTTAGAGGGGTTAGAAAACAGTATGGAAGGCAAATTGAGGGACATGAGGGACCAAGCGGAAAGGGAAGTTAACCAAATGGGGCAGCAGATAGAGGGGGTCAGAATGGGGGTAGAAACTAAACTGGATGCTCACAGGGAGGAAATGGAGCAGATGAGGGTGGCATCTGGGCAGGAGATGCAAGTGATGGGAGAGGAGATCAGAGGAGGAGTGAGTGAGGAGGTCGGAGGAGTGCGCGAGGAGGTGAGGCACTGTAAGGAGCACATGGAGAAGGAGGTGAGAAAGGGGACTGTAAAGTTACAAGGGGGCATAGAGGTCCTGACGCAGGAGGTGGAACAGCTGACGGAGGGACAAAAAGAAGTAACGG
The DNA here is from genome assembly GCF_964187855.1 of Myxine glutinosa. Classification (NCBI taxonomy): domain Eukaryota; kingdom Metazoa; phylum Chordata; class Myxini; order Myxiniformes; family Myxinidae; genus Myxine; species Myxine glutinosa. The sequence goes on along the minus strand of NC_136273.1, from coordinate 40,884,730 downwards.
AGCAGGTTCAAAGGAACACTGCGGTATTAGGAGGTTTAAAAGCGACACAAAACGACATAAAAAACGACTTGATAGCGACAAAGAGGGAATGTCAGATGGTACGTGAGGGACTGACAACGAGGTTGGACGAGGTGATAGAGGTAATGGAGACGAAGGACCGGCAGGTGAGGACGCACCTGGAAACGGTCAAGGTAGCCTTAGAGGATGAGCTTGAGGAGACGTACCGGGGAATAAAGGAGGTGAAGCAGAAATTAGAGGAAGTGGAAGAAGGGGTGAGCGAAATTAAGAAGCGACGGAGAGGGGATAAGAAGGAGATAAAGGAGGAAGTAAAAGAATTGGTCCAAAGTCTGTGTTTGGATCGTGAGGATGTGCTCATTAACCGGATGAGGGATTCGCAGGTGATGGAGGAGAAGCGAAGAGGAAGAGGACCCGGTGTAAGTGGTGACCAATATGGTCGTGCGTATGATGCGCCAGGGGATTTAAGAAGCTTGGGGGTCGAGATAGACCCGGGTGTTCGTGAGAGGCCACTGGTGAAGTGTGCGACAGGTCTGGTGTGCGAAAAAGGAGGTGTGCGAGAAAGTCCGACTCTGGGGTGTGTGAGGAAAAAGTGCACGCCGAGGAGTGAGGGTGCTGGCGAGAGTGAGTCGGTCGTAGCGAGTGTGCGAGGGAGCACATGGAAGCGCGGTGTGGTAAGTGTTACAGAGGGTGTGACGGGAGAGTGTGCGCAAGGGTGTGCGCGAGAGAGGTGTGTAACGGACAGGTGCATGAGGAAAGAGTGCGCTGTCAGAAGTAAGGAAGAGTGTCCACCTGTGGTGAGTGTTACAGAGGGTGTAACGGGAGAGTGTGCGCGAGAAAGGTGTGTGACGGACAGGTGCATGGGGAAAGAGTGCGCTGTCAAGAGTAAGGGTGAGTGCGCTGTCAAGAATGGAGGTGAGAGTAGTGAGAGTGACAAGGAGAGTGAGTTGGTTGTGACAGGTGAGCGAGGATGTACACCTGGGATGGAAGGATGCACACCTGGAATGGTAGAGCGTGAGTGGGAATGCACGCTGGAGTTGGTGGTGAGGCACGTGGTTGGGTGTGCGAATGAGAGCACACCTGTGATTGTCACAGAGGAGGTGACCGAGGAAGGGGCGCGAAGAGGTGTGTTGGTGAGGTGTGCGACCAACGAATGTGTGCCAAAGTGTTCGGTGGTCAGGTGTGTGACCAAGTCTGTGAGTGGACTGAGAGTACCTGGGTGTGTAAGGAAAGGTACGAGGAGCATGGAAACGGCTGGAGGTGTGAGCAAGGAACGGGCTGCGGGGTGTAAGAATCCAGGTGAAGCATCGACGGTAACCAGGTTAGAGGTTAGGTCGACTTTTAGCCGAAGCGGGCCCTCGGTGCGTGCTGGGCCTCGCTTTGAACGGCCGCGTCCGTGCTCCACTAGGCGGAGCGGGCAGCCCGATAGAAAGGGTCGTCATGGCGACCACTTTTTGTTGAGGCAGTCCGGCAGGTCGAGATCGGGACATTGGATGGCTCCACGCCGAGATGGTGCGTGGGATCTCGGCCCGGGTAAGCCCCCGTCCCTGCACCGAGTGCCGGACGCATCCAGCCGCTGGCACCAAACAACCCGCATTCATGGCTTGGCTTTACGAAGCCGGGCTTTGGACAGGAATTGGCGCACCGAGAGGCATTAGTGAGTAGACTGGGTGATGAGGTTAGTGTTTTGGACCCAAAATTAGAGAAAAACAAAATTTGATGATTGGCAAGGGATTGGCAGTAGTGATTGGCAGATGATGGGTAGTGATTGGCAAATTTTCGATTTGTTGGAATTTGATGTGCAAAATTGGTAGTGAGAGACCCCCGATGTGGTGGGATGGCAAATCCACCATCCTTCCCATGTGGGGGCAAAGGAGCAATAGCTTATGGGGTTGATGGCAGTGGAAACTAGCCCGGGTGGGTTAGGTTATTAGTAGGGATCTAGAGAAGATGACCTTAGGTAACGTTAAGTTTAGTTAGTGACTGATACCTGTAGTGGGGACGCAGGTAGATTAGTGTGGATGATAATGACGAGGGAGCGCAATAGTTTAAAGGGACGACTGGGAAGCGCAAGTTTCAGAAGGGAGTAGTTAGCTGAGATGATGCTGTGTGTGTGAGAATTGAACAGGTGTGATTGCACAGGTGTGCAACTGGACAGGTGTGTGGAGCAGTGTATGAGTAGTGAGTGGTGTGGATCAGCGCGAATGCGCTTGGGGAGAGAAGGGTGCAGGTGGCACCAGGTGTGAGAGCACAGGTGTGCAGGTACAGGTGTGTGGAGAGAGTTGGAGTAAGTGGTACGGAGTGGTGTGCATGGTGCGAAGGTGTGGATGGGGGAAGAGTGGACCCCTATCACGAGTACCCGGGGCGGGTAGTGTAAGTGTTAGGTAGAGGGTATAGGTAAATTGTGGTTGGATATTGGCATCTGTGGTGCGGTTGCAGAATGGTGTTGTGAATGGGTGCATTAGTGTTGTGGAAATGGCTGGGCGTGTAGCCTGTAGTGTGTGTAGTTGGTTGGGCACCCCACCACTGTGAGGATGTCGGCCAGGTGAGGCCGCAGGTGGGCTCTGGGAGCCGGTAGTTGTGAGTGGGTGCCTGAGGATCCCGGGTGTGGATCGGGCAGCCCAGTGCCAGAGAGGGCACCGAGTGGGGAGAGCGCCAGAGGGCCTGCCCCAGTTAGTTAGGTTAGGGTGAGGAGCTAGGTAAGCTCGGGTGGCAACTGCAGTGGTGGAGGTGTGCAGGTGGGTAGACCCGCTGGGAGAGGTACACGCCACAGCCCAGAAATTGTGCGAGGGCACCGGGAGATGAATCGGGGGAGTGAGACCCCAAATTGAAAAGCACCACAGTTTGGCCAATGGGAATTGGTTTTTAGAACCCATAGTGTAAGAGGGCCAATGGTTTGGCCGGAGAAAGACCCCGGGTAGTGTAAAGTTGTTAAAGTCATTGAGGAAATAGTTAGGATTGATGAACCTGTCGCACCATACGCAGCCACTTACCTGTGGTGATGATGATGACTCCACACCTGTGTTTTCTTTGTTTTGTTGCAGGAAATGAAATTGCTGTGTGGATTGTGAGACGCATCACGACGTGGATGAGACATTGGGGTGATTCCATCTCTCCCTCCCTAGGAGGGACTGATGATGAATTGGTAATGGCAAATTATGATGTTGAGTTGAAAATGGCAAATTTGATTGGTTAGGAGGGAGAGAAGACGAATTTGGTATATGGGAGGAACGGGGAGGACAGTAGGGATGTTTGTTGATTTGTAAAGTAGATGTTTATGGGTAGTGTTGTGTTTTGTGGATACAGTAAGGGGTAAGGGAGGGGCCATGTAGGTTACCTGGTGGGGGGGGGGGGGGGGAGCGTACGGTAGGAACGTACCTGTCTCACCTGGTTCCCATGTGCCCCCAGTGTGCATTACCTTGCATTGCGTGCACTTTTGCGCCCTTACCACCTTACTCACTTGTCTGCTTCTTTTGTCTCCCACCTCCGAGGATCTGGCTTTGGGGTAGAGAGAGAGGAGAGAGAGGTGCTGGCTTCGCAGTTGTGGGCCTGCACTTTCGCTGTTTGCTGCTTGGATCGATACACCATATGGACCGCAATGTTTGTGGCCACCCACAATGGACCGCAGCTCTTTTGCGGCCAAGCACCACCCGTGGAAGGACCTATGGGTCAACGTGGCACCGATGCCATACAAGGTGAACCACTAACAGTTGGCCCCCTGACGGCCACAATAGAGAAATGGACGCGGTTGGCGCCTTTCTTTATTTTTGAAAGAAGTAAGAAGGCCAAGTGCACCACACGAAGGCAAGACCAGCGGCAGAACATCGGCCGGCTGCGACACCACACAATGATTTATAGACACTTTATTGGTGCACCGGATGGTGCTCACTGTGTGATGGGGTGGTGCTTGATGCTTGGAAGGGGTGCTCTGCACATTATTAAAGGCCATAGGCCACAGAGCACTCGTGGGTTGGTGTATCGATGCTAGCATGCGTGCTCTCTCTATGCATAACATCTGCATGTGTTCCTCCAGAAACAGGTCCTGGATCGTAGTGTAAATATCAGCGTAGTCTTGTGTAAATAATGCTCCCTACCGGCTGTATGTTTAGTTTGAGGATTCTTTCCGGATTCGGTTAGCCTGTGGGTGTGTTTCTGTGAGGAGAAGGGTGCAACGTCGCAGGGGGACATATTTACTCATTTGTGAATATCTGTAAAACTGTCGCACTCAGGGTAGAGTTAATAGTAGAGGGAACTACATTGCGTGGCACACTAAAGTAGGTAAAAATTTATCGGGTCGGGACGCCCCGAGGGTAGAGAAGGGTGCAATGTTGCGAATATGGAATTTGGCCTCCATATCCGCTTGTAAATATTCCCCTATTTCCCCAATACTCCCCAACTATCCCCAATCCCCCATTCCCTAGTCCCATTGTCTGTAAACAACAATCAGTAGAGCCGACCTTCCCCTTTTTCCCCCGTTAAATGTCGTGCCCAGGTCCACCGCATCTCACGTAGACAACTTTCGGACATCTTGCTAGTTATTCTTAGTCTATGTCAGTTAAGGACTCCTTTCCATTAATTCTGACTCTTCGTTGCACCAGAATGTGATTATATGGCACCAGTAGTGAGTTTAGGACCTTTCCCATACCTCCTTCCATCTTCTTCCCCAAACAACAACAACAACAACAACTACAGCTACAACAACAACTACAACCACGGCGCGCGGGGGGAGTGTGCGTCCTCCCACCAGCTCGGTTAGCCGCCATGACCATGCGCTCCACGGGGTTACCACGAAGGGGCTGGCTGTCAGCTCCTCGTCAAGGGCGGAGCCTGGTAAACCCCCCGCACGCACCCAATGAGAAGCAACGTGCCGATTCCACGAGGCGGAGCTAACGAGCCGAGGGCGTGTCACTCCCCGCCGGATATACGAAGCGACTCACCGGATGTGAGGTCAGATGCGCCCCCAGCTTGAAGAAGAGCAAGTCACTACCTCCGAGCGCTGCGACCTCCCTGCATGCTGCATCTCTGGACCGGACCGAGCCGATTCTGTCCCTGAGCCCAGGTGCACCTGGAGCCATCGATCCTGCCTTTCCTAGCCATCAATCCCCGTGTGAGTCAGCCTTTTGTCCCGTTTATCTGTCGTCTGTTGGGGTTAATATAAGATTGTGTCTAAGTGCTTGTCTTTCTATGCTGTACCTCTCGTCCCTGTAATCTGACCTTCCGAACGAATATAATCTCCTCCGGAGGTCTTGAGAACCGTATCCATGGTGTCGTGTCATTTTAATCCCAGCCGTGTGTCTTTTCCTTCATTGACCTAGCGTAGCGCGATTAGTCAACGTTCGGGTATAATCGGGTAACTTGTGCAGACGTGGTCATACCAAACCGCTCGGTAAATAACATCTAAGCCACGTCTGTAACAATATCATTCCTTATCCCACTACTCAACCACCCAGGCCTCTTTCTGCTTCTCCTTCATATTGTCGTGTGACTGCCCTGTGGTCAACACTGCAGACTGACACGGAGGACCAAACGAGCTTTAACTCCGAGGCGTTTAATTCAATGGCGAACCTTTGTTACACGCGAGGGAAGCAAGTGGGGGAGAAGCCGTAAGCGCTTCCCTTCACGGATCCCACCAGCAGTCTTCAAACCTGCAATAATTAATTCAACCGACAAAGTATTTACAATGTACAAAAAAATGCCGGCTTTATTAACCAAAATGCCAGTAACAAAGAAAATGCACGATAAACTAAATTCCTAATTGGAGCGCTCCCATACAGACAAGGGATAAAATAACTGAAAATAAATGTGTAGTTTATGGCGCTTAGCTCGAATCGGCTCTTGAATCTTGCCAGGAATCGTCAAAACCTCCTCGCGTCCTTGGCAGGAAAATATGCTCGTTGTCGCGAACTAGGCCTCGCTGTGCGTCCGCTCACTCCTGGCCTCGCCGAGAGAGCAGCGAGCAGGCAGCGCCCGTCCACTCATCGTTCTTGCTTGGGAAACCGCAGTTCTTCCTCCTCACGATCACTATGAAGATGTCAGAACATGACCGTTCATGATGAATCTTCCTTGCACAAGAGCAATAGCGCTCGTTCGCTATGGAATCCAGAACGAGAAGCAGAAAATGTTGGCATAAGACCTCTTGGAAGTATACTGGAAGTAATCTCTACCAGCTTTGCACAGTGAGATGGTGAAATCTTGCCCAGAATCCTCTGCATTAATTCCCTCAATGTCATCCCCTTTCTCTCAATACAATACTCTTTTACCCAGATTTATACACCTCCTCCTATTTCCCCCTTCCTATCAAACTGACACACCTTGTATCCTTCTAATCATCTCCTCCAGTTACTCTTCTCATTAAACCTCATCTCACTTACTGTAACTATACAATACTCCTCGTTCTCTAATTTGGCCTCAAGCTCTTCCATCTTTTAATTTAAACTTCTGCCATTGGTATATAATATGTTTACGTTTTCCCTTCCTGAAATTATATTTTCCTGCCTGGCCTTACCAATCATAATGACATCATCAGTTCCTTCCTTCATAGCTTCCCCAACACTCTACTTACCTAAAAAAAAAAAGCCTGCATTCCTTCAATTCCCACTGCACACCTTGTTGCCACCTTTGTATTTATTATAGAGTATGTCCATCGTTCTGAAAGCACTTCCTTTGCCCCCAAAATTATTCCCACTGCCTTAATGCAAATCCTTCCTCCGTACACAATTATTCCAACCATAGGTTGACATCTATTGCACTGCTCATAATTTATATTTCATTTCCTAATCTTGGGAAAATCCCAGAAAACATTACCTCGCAACGCTTTGCTTTCAGCCACTTATCCAATATCCTGGATCTATTTTTCAAATCCTCAGAGTAAACTTTCCCTACATAATTTGCTCCAAGATGTAACATAACCAACATCTTCCCACTGTGAAAGGCTACGATGTCATTTATCCTTCCTTCAATACCCCTAACTTTGACGCATTCAAAACTACACATCTCTTGGTGAACGAACGTTCCTACAGAATGAAGAATCTACATATTTAATAGTTTCATCACCAACAAAAACTTTCTCCCAGACCCCATTCCTACCTATCTCTATTGCTGCACAATCAAGGCTGCCCGCACTAGGCACACATTAACCACGGCCTGCACTCAGCACACTCACCACCACCTGCATTCGGTGCACCCTCACCACCGCCTGAACTCACCACACACTCACCACCACCTACACTCGACACACCATTACCACCGCCTACACCCTCACCACCACCTGCACTCCTTGCACCCTTACCACCACCTGCACTACTTGCACCCTTACCACCACCTGCACTACTCGCATCCTCGCCACCACCTGCACTCCTTGCACCCTCATCACCACCTGCACCATCACTTTCACATCGCAGACATATCGGCGGTCTCTGTATAAACCCTTTCTGGTTTTTGCATCCTCTGCTTCCCCTCCCCCCTCCCCCTACAAGATTTCTGCATTGTGCACGTGATCCACAAGCAATCCCCTTTTGGGGAAACACTTAAAATCCAGAATCATCTCTCATCTCCATTCATTCATCCCTCTTTCCCTACATGTGGAACCAACTTTTACATTCTCTTCAATCTCTCTCACTCCTCCAGGTCTTCAAGACAGCTGTTAGCCACCATCTCAGATCATCCCCCATCCAAACCATTATCTTTTCTACCCCTGTTAACGCCCTCCTCCCCCACCTCCAATCCCTCATCTTTCCAAATTCCCAGTTTTTCTTCCTGAGTTTGCTTCTGCTTCCATCTTGTACACCCCCATGCATCCTCCCTTACCCCTCCTTCTTCCCCACATCTATTATTTGTCCATCAACCCTCCAGTTGGTGTGTTCCCCCCCTCCCTCCCACCCCCCCTCCCCCACTTTCTACTCTTCATTTTGTTACTGTTACGTGTTGATCCATTCTGTGTTCCAGCTCCTCCACCAACCTTGACTGTATACAAAAACCCCAAAAATTTACAATTCAAATACTACTAATAATATACATTTTGTCACATTATATGTGTATAAAACACCCTGGTGATGTTTGTGCCTGCCCCACTGTACCCATCCCCACTCCTCCACCCACAATCCTCCTTCCCCGTGAATTAAAATCGATAAACGGTTAGAAAGAATAAATTGCGATGTACAGTAGATGTAGCACAGATTTGATGGCCAACTGTGACACTGTACGATACACATTCACATGGAGAGTATCGGGGTTCTCCTCCACCCTCAACTCCCGGGACTATTAAATTGTTTTTAAACATGCAAGACCCTCCCAGGCACACCCATCATTTTCAGTTCATTCTGTCCGGTGTGGGTATGGTTCTCAGAACCGCTCACTCGCACACCTGGCGAGCCTGACACGCATCCTTCATTATCCTTCCTCCTCGACTAGATGCAAATAAGTTGGTTTATGCGTTGTATTATTCTTAGGGAATAAAAGATGAAATGAGTTGATCTCCATAATGCTTTGGAATGACATTTAGGTTTACAGACATGGCAGCCATCATGAGAGATGGAGGAAAAACAGGAGCTGGCAGCATGGCCTATGCTTAGAGGTAGGCACACTCACCTCTGAGCTGTCTAGCCTGGGTTTGAATCCCGACCCAGCTGTAACCTGTCAGCCTGGTGAGCGTCGTCCCTCGGATGGATGTTACACCAGTGAGGTGGAGAAAGCAGCTTCCACAACCCACTACCATGGACAAAAATACACTTAAATGGTGGGAAGGGAAGCAGGCCCGATTCCAAAAACAATTTATTTTGGACAAGAAAAGACACTTTTCATTAGGATTGTTTCATGCATCAAATGGTTTACCCTTCGAGTTGATTCCATTGGAAACAATGGATTTTTCATCAAGATGCAAAAACCAAGAAAACATTCGATATTACAGCAAATCGATATTACAGCATCAAACCCGGATTCAGGGGAAATCACAGCTATCACCCATGGGATGATAATAACAAGATAACGATAGGACTGATGTATCGTCAAACATATCGACATCAATCTGGTATCAAAGCTTCACGATAAATAGACCACAGATCACATTTTTTTTACCAGTTGTTAGTGTTGATCTTTGTAATATGGTCGTTGATTCACAAGTTAAGTTGGAAGGTGAACCTACAAATAATAACCAAGTCAATTAAAAAACAAGTACAAAATAAAAGTATCAAAACAGCAGCAAAAGTAGAATGGCACTTGGTAGAGAGGTACCTCCGCTAGGCTGAACAGTCTTTTGCTTTGCATGCACTGATAGGCCAGATCTGGAGTCGGACCTGAACCAAAATCGAATCGGCTTGTTATTGTCACTTATCCAACCTGTCCCCAAAGTTTCGTCCGAATCCGTCCATAAATTTTGAGATATCGTGCTATATATCGGTTTTAGCCCTATTACTGGATGGTGAAGAATCAATTTAAAAATTCTCTGATCCGGATTTTAACCAAAATTGAATCAATTCTTCCTTGTCACACACCCAACATATCTACCAAGTTTCATCCAAATCCATCCACAAATGTTTGAAATATCCTCTTCACAAACAGACAGAGGTGAAAACATAACCTCCATCCAACTTCGGTGGTGGAAGCAACTAGAACGGCACTCGGCAGAGAGCATATGGTGTTTTGTATGCCACTGATGGGTCGGATCTGGATCCGAACCCGAATCAAAATATAATCGGCTTGCTATTGTCACCTACCCAACTCATCCACCAAGTTTCTTCCGAATCCGTCCACGACTTTCTGCAATATTGTGCTATATGTAGTTTTTGACCCTGTGTCTCAATGGTGAAGAATCGTTAAAAAAAATTCTGGTGTCAGGATCCAGATCCTCACCAAAATCTAAATCTCTTCGTCCTTGTCACACAACCAACTTATCCACCAAGTTTCATTCGAATCCGCCCATAACTTTCAGGTATCCTGCTCACAGACAGACAAACAGACAAACATAAGTGAATATACATAACGTGTGTCCACCTTCGGCGACGGAGGTAAATAAAACCACATACGGCTTCCAAGCTCTTCGCACTTTCCTCTGTACCGATTCAAAATTCTCTACCTCGACTCGGGAATGAGCAGCGAATGGCCTGCACCATCTAGTCCCAAAGCAGCACCTGTGAGGACGTGACAAAGCACGTGAGAGGGCACAGTCGTTACAGGGAAAAAAAAGAAGGTGGTTATTGACGGCAGTGATGTGACAATAGTGGAGTGGTTTGTTCAGGCAGGAGAATGAAGCTTGTAAAAATTTAAAAAAGAATATTCAACGTGCAAGGTTGGGATTGGTGGTGGTGGGATTAAAAAACAAACATCTGTGAAAGAAGAAACCCTTTAAAAGAGGAGACTAAACTGCCTGAGCTGTCGAGAAAACATTGGACCTGCCAAGACTCTGCTATTTGGAGCAAGAGAAAAAACTTTCAGCATGCTGTTTGTTCTTTGCATTTCCTTGTAAACAAATGCCTGTTTAAATATCCATCAGTTTGTTCACAAACCCAAAAATGTTGGAACGAGATATAAAAAATTGCATCTTGTTGAAACTATCAAATCATTATTTATCAACAATATGACAGACAGCATCATTCAGTCTGGAAGAAAAAAAAAATTAAACTTAACAAAAGTTGCTCAGAAATAATAAATCACTAAAAAATACATATATTTGTGTATATACATAAATTATTTAAAATAAGAACTTTCTACATCTGGAAATACAGTTTATATAAACATGTGTGTGTATATATATATATATATATATATATATATATAATATATTTAATATGTATAGATCATTAATATGCTAATTCTTTCCCCTGAGATTAATATCCGTCTCTCCCCCATCAAGTTGGGGTTAGCGACTCAGACCATGTGCACTTACCTGAGTCTTTCATTTACCTGCCGGTCCTGTCTCACATACTATTCATTTATTTATTTTGTATACATGGTCGAGGATCGTGCAAGAGCGAGCGAGAGCAGAATTGGAATGGAGGAAAATGGAAAGGGGGAAACACCAACAGCAGAGTAGAGGTGAGAGCGAGATCAGGGAGAGGAGGAGGAAGACACTTGGGGGTGAACAACAACAACAACAACAACATGCATTTTAAGGCCATTTTCCCTGCTAGAGCGGGGGTTAGCCTTGCGGTCTCCATGACAATCTTCTCCATTTTGCCCTATTTTCTGCACCTCTCCTTGTTAACCCCCTTGCCCACATTTCTTCTTCCACCATCTTTAGCCAAGTCTTTCTCGGTCTTCCCCGTCCTCTACTTCCTTCGAAATTAATTTCCATCACTCTTCTCAACCAGTCACTTTCATCCTTCCTCAACACATGACCAAACCATCTCAACCTGTTCCTCTTCACAGCATCAATCACAGGCAATATTCCCATCATCTTTCGCAATTCATCATTTGTCTTCCTCTCTCTCAACGATACTCCGCACATCCATCGAACCATTCGCATTTCCACCCTTTCCAGCCTTCGTTGCTGCTCTACGTTCATTACCCATGTCTCGCTCCCATAAATCATAACACTTCTCACACATGCAGCATACACCTTTCCCTTCAGCTTCAGCGACACTCTCCTCCTCATCAGCACGCCACTCAGTTCCCGAAACTTCTTCCATGCACATCTCACTCGAGCAACCGTTGCCGAGTCTGATCCACCTTCTCCATTCAGCATGTCTCCGAGGTAGCAAAATGTTTTCACACCTTCCAGCTTCACGCCGTCTCCAAGATCCAACTCAACATTTCCTCCATCTGCAGCTCCCTCTGTGCACACCTTACATTTGAATGTAGCTGCCACACTGGTAAATGACCCTCTCAGACCACTACATTTTTGATGAACCCACTCAGCGCACATAGTACATTGAATGGAGTTCACTCCGACACCCTTCCTGCACACAGCACATGGCCACTTCCCAGTTCTTTCCACCTCACCACATGCTTTACCACTTGCCATCACCTTCGTCTTTCCGATATTCACCTTCAGACCTTTTGTCTCCATACATTCCTTCCACTTGTTCACCTTTTCCTTCAGTCCATCCATACTTTCCGCAATCAACACCAGATCATCTGCATACAACAACTCCCACGGTAAACCCTCCTTTACGTTCTGAGCCAGCACCTCCATCACAGCTACAAATAGTAGTGGACTTAGTACCGACCCCTGATGCACTCCCACCTTCACCTCAAACTCACCACTGTTCCCATCCTTCGTCCTTACATCTGTGCGCGCTCTTTTGTACATTGCCATCACTACTCTGATCAACCATTCCTCCACTCCTAACTTCCTCAATGCCCATGTCAATACTTTGCGTGGAACCCTATCGAATGCTTTCTCCAGATCAACAAACCCAAGAAACAACTTCTTCCTCTTCTCCATGTACTTCTCCTGCAACTGCCTCACAATGAAAAGCGCATCTGTCGTTCCTCTTCCTGGCATAAATCCAAACTGCATTTCGTCGATCTTCACTTTCTTCCTTATCCTCCTCTCCTACACCCTTTCCAATACCTTCATTCCATGCTCCAATAACTTTATCGCTCGGTACGAGCCACACTCCAGAGGGTCACCTTTCCCTTTGTATAGAGGGACGAGGGTACTCAGTTCCCAATCCACTGGAATGCAGCCTTCTTTCACCACCAGATTACAGATCTCTGTCATTCTCTTCACACCCCAACTTCCTGCTGCCTTCAACATATCTCCCACAACTCCCGTCGGCCCTCCCGCTTTTCCACTCTTCATTGCTTTTATCGCTTCCTCAACTTCCTTCTCAGTTATCTTCTCTGCCGGTCCTAAAACTGGGTTACTCTCTATGTTGCCAACCCATTCATTCTCTGTATTCAACAGCATTTCCATATATCTTTTCCATCTTCCTTTAATTCCATCTGGGTCGACAACGATTTGTCCCACTTCATCCTTCAAGCAACTCACCCCCATCACATCACACCTCTCTTTCGCTATGTGCTTTGCAATCCTGAATACTGCTTTCTGACCCTCTTCCGAATCCAAGCGTTCTCCGAACATTTTCCTGCATGCCTCCTGCGCCATTGCTACCTCTTTCTTTGCAGCCTTCCTGGCTGCCTTATAACTTTCATGCTCTGCTGTTTCTGCTCCCGTACCCTTCGCCTTCGCCTTCCCGTACCCTTGGGGGTGAACAAGCTGCACACAAACTGAAACACAGCGAGAAGAGGAAGGTGAAAGTGGGAATGAAACGGAAAAGTAACAAACCAACCAACAACTACAAGCTGAAAGAGAGGAGTAAGAGGGGGGCGGGGGAAAATCACAATAACCTGGTGAAAGGGGGTCATTTGGGGTATATGAGATCTTGAGTATGGATGGAGGATGACCTGAGGTATTGGTGAACAGCTGTTGTGAAGCCCTGGAGGGAAGAATGGGTCTGAACAAATAGGAAGTTGGTTCTACTGGTGAGAAAAAAAACAGGAACAAATGAGTGGAAGTGAGCGTGGATTGCTGGAGTGCACCAAGAAGAGGGATACTGGCAGACCGTGTGCACCCTGCAGAAAACTGGGATGGACAATGCCAAGTGAGTGCAGAGGATGCAAGACCAAAAAGGAGACGGTACAATCCAGAGACCACCAACCAGCCTGTGATGTGAGAGTAACAAGCCGAGACACTCGGGTACACCGCGGGATATCCCATTGATTTTGAGGGCCTTGTTTTCCAAAGCATCGAGGGTAAAGTGTGAGGCAGGTGCGCCAGCCCAAATGGAAGAGCAGCACTCTATCAAACTGCGAATGAAGGCCTCGTAGGTTGTCTGAAGTTCAGATTGGCGAAGGAAAGATCTTGCACGACGAAAGATTCTTGTCCGCAGCCAAAGTCAGCGGCTGGCTTTGGAAGCCATCTTGGAAATATGGTCTGCCCAAGAAAGATCATAGCCGATGGTGAGAACCAAACGTTTGAATGACTGAAGTTCTTCAAGTGATTTGCTTAGGAAGTATATGGGAGGATTTGCCAGACAGTCCTTTTGGAGAGACAGGGTGAGTGCAGGTACTTTGATGCAAGACATCATGGATCTTTAACATCCATCAATGCCAAGAGACAGGACACCCAGCTTAACATTTGTCTAAGAGATGGTGCACATTGTGATGCAAAGCCCTACCCTGTGAGGCACTGATCCAAAAGTACTTAGTCGGGTCGGGAATGAAACCCACACAAGACATCTCAAAGGTAGTTAGTGTACTACTTCTGCACCACCATGACTCCGGAACATTAAATATTCACACAACCTTCACACTTCACAGGTCTCGTTCAGAAAGAATTGTTTTTTTGTTTTTTTTTGTTTTTTTTTTGTATACAAGATCGAGGCTCGTGAAAGAGCGAACATTAATCACACAGAAAGACAAACAGACACACAAAACAAATAACATCGGGAGCGGTAGACAAGATGGGGAGAGAGGGGGAAGGACACAAACATAACATTTGAGAGCAGGGACCGAGAGACATGGAGACATCGAAAGAACTGTGGGAGGGAGAGGGCTTTGGGGGGAAGGCATGGGAAGGGGGGGGGGGTGGGATTAAACTCTGATCCCTCGGGTATGGCTATATGTAGGAATTTTCAAACCTGAGCAATTAAATATGGGAAGGTGGCAATTAGGTAATATGGGAGAGGAGGAAGAAGAGTGCATTATGGAAGAGGTTCCAATGTGAGCCCCTCCTCTCCCCTACCTTCACTAAAGGACTCCCCAATTTCAGTGCATGTAAGCTCAACAACGTTGTAGCGTCACTCCAAATAATTAATAAAAAACATCATACATATAAATCACATTTAACCTTGTTTGACCTGCACTTCCCCAGTTAACCATATCAGCACTTAACCTGGTCACAGCAGTGATGTACCTAACGTCTCTGTTTTGGTCAACAGATCGTTACAATTTGAGCTAAAAAAAATATTTAAAAATATCTACAATTAATTGCCTGTAGAAGAGCCTAAATCAGTTTGAAAAACCGTATTGTCCACCAAAGGTGCCATTTCGTGACAACAGCATTTGTTAAAACGAGTGCTCTATAAATCACAGGACTCGGCTGTACTTAGTATAAATGATCAAAAGGTTATGCGAGAGGTAGAATTTGCAACAATGAGGAAGGGTGCTTTAGACATTAATTAATTAATTAATTCATTACACTCTTGCCAGTTTGGTGCTGTGTCACTTCCGTGGATCCTTCGTCTCCAAAGCTTCCGATCCTGAGCCTCATATACGCGATCATAAATGGGTAGTTCAAATTTCACCTCGACAGAAACAAACTTGGAATTGGTCTACGGTACCTGTACACAACGGCCCATACATACCCCCCCCCCCCCAAAAGGTACTTTGGGATCTTCAAGCAAATGCTCACAGATGATGAGAGTACCTGATAAATGGGTGAACATTTTAAGCAATTTAAACCCCATATTATTCACTGAAAGTGAAAGAAATCTGGCAGAAATGCCATGGTTTTAATCTTCCATGAGCCTCGATCTTGTAGAGAAAAAGATAACCCCATTATCCAATGCATGCATCTAGTTAAAAGGAAAGACCATTATCCCAAGGGATGTATCTAGTTTCCAGACATCACGGTCATCTATTAGAATCGGGTTTCAGTCTACGTCGTCGCTGAAGGTGAAAACACAGATGTCTTCCGGGGCTTCAGTTATGGAGGCCGAGCTCAAATTCCTCGGAAAAATGCTCGTGATTGCAGGAGATTTAGATGGCACCAGGAGGTGAGAAGATGATGGATGTCGAAACATTGTGGAAAGTGGCAAGCTCCCCCTGCGCTTCCTGGCATATGAAGGAAGAACTGGAGAATGCTCAATACCATTTTGTGTCATCGCGGAAAGTGGCAGGGATTCGGAAGAAAGAGCACTTGATACAACATCCGCAAAGCGTCGAAATGATGCAACGCTGAAGGTGTGGGGTAGAAGCTGGGAAGAGGATGGGTTGGGGAAATAAAAGAGAAAATAAATTAAATAATGAACTGAATATGAAAGCATGTGTTGAACAAATCTGCTCATGCATTCATTCTATCATTCATTCATTTATACATTTTTTTTTTTTTTTTGTATACAAGATCGAGGCTCGTGAAAGAGCGAACATTAATCACACAGAAAGACAAACAGACACATAAAACAAATAACATCGGGAGCGGTAGACAAGATGGGGAGAGAGGGGGAGAGAGGGGGAAGGACACAAACACAACATTTGAGAGCAGGGACCGAGAGACATGGAGACATCGAGAGATCTGTGGGAGGGAGAGGGCTTTGGGGGGGGAGGCATGTGAAGGGGGGGGGGGGGTGGGTGGGAGAGGTATAAACATATGGACACTGCCAGGATTTCCAGGAAAGAAGTTGGAATTTCAAACAAGGTGGATCTGGGGTGAATTAGTGGGGGTAGAAAAGATCAAGGTTTTGGATGGGGGAAGATAAGAGATGGTGGTGAACAGCTGTTTTAAAGACCTGGAGGGAGGAGAGGGATTGAAGGGAGTGTGGGAGTTTGTTCCACAGGCGGGAGAAAAGAGGAATGAAAGAGTGAAGGTGAGCGCTTAGCTGTGAGTTTCCATCATTACCTCCGCCACCAAAGGTGGATGGAGGTTATGTTTTCACCCCTGTCTGTCTGCCTGTTTGTGAACAAGATATCTCAAAAAGTTGCGGAAGGATTCGGACAAAATTTGGCAGAGAGATAGCATGTGTGACAAGAACAAAATGATTAGATTTTGGTTAAGATCCGGATTCGGCTACTATAATTATTAAAGTGATTTTTCACCATTGGGAGATAGGGCCAAAAACGATACATAGCAGGATGTCTCAAAACGTTGTGGACGGATTTGGACGAAACTTGGTGGATCGATTGGGTGTGTGACAAGGACAAATATATTCGGTTTGGTGAAGATCTGAATATGGATTCGGATTTGAGAATTATTTAAATTTTAAGTGATTCTTCACCATTGAGAGACCGGGTGCAAAAGCGATATATAACATGATATTTACTCCCGCCAGGGAGTAATGCATTCGATCGTGTCCGTCCGTGTGTGTGTTCGTGTGATCGTGAACAAGATATCTGGAAAAGTTCTGAACGGATTTGGATGAAAGTTGGTGGGATGATTGCGCTTGGGATAAGGAAGAATTGATTAGTTTTTGGTGAAGCTGTGGTGAACCTCTCCGGCCTTGCACCCCCAGCTCTCTCTGTGCTCTGTCCCCCAAATATTCCTACAGGTCGCACAAGATCTGCCAGCAACCCTCTGATGGTTAAACTGCCGAAATCTCGGCTCTCTGCTCACCTTCACTCTTTCATTCCTCTTTACTCCCGCCTCTGGAACAAACTCCCTCACTCCCTTCAATCCCACTCCTCCCTCCAGGTCTTTAAAACAGCTGTTCATCACCATCTCTTATCTTCCCCCATCCAAAACCTTGATCTTTTCTACCCCCGCTAATTCACCCCAGATCCACCTTGTTTGAAATTCCAACTTCTTTCCTGGAAGTCCTGGCCGTGTCCATATGTTTTATACCTCTCCCACCCCCCCCCCTTCTCATGCCCCCCCCCCCCCAAAGCCCTCACCCTCTCTCAGATCTCTCGATGTCTCCATGTCTCTCGGTCCCTGCTCTCAAATGTTGTGTTTGTGTCCTTCCCCCTCTCTCCCCATCTTGTCTACCGCTCCCGATGTTATATGTTTTTGTGTCGGTTTGTCTTTCTGTGTGATTAATGTTCGCTCTTTCACGAGCCTCGATCTTGTATACCAAAAAAAAAAAAAAAGCTCAGGATATTATTCCGGATCCAGGAATTTTTTGAAGGATTTTTTACCATTGGAAGATAGGGCTCAGCAGCGGCCACCCACGGCGGGAGTATGCGCTCTACTGAGTGGCGTTCTAGTTTAAAATGTTATGGACGAGTTATGAATAAACTTGGTGGATGAGTTGGTTCGGTGACACGAATAAGCCAATTAGATTTTGGTTCAGGTCCGAATCCAGATCCGGCCTATCAGTGGGATAGACACCGTAAACTGTTCACCAGGCAGAGGTACGGTATGCTCTCTACTGAGTGCCGTTCTAGTTCCTTGTCATGCAGCTATGCCACAGTTACAACTAGTAGCCGGATCCAAATCCGGATCTTCACAAAATCAAATCATTTCGTCCGTGTCCCTACCTCTCTGCCAAATGTCGTCCGAATTCATCCACAACTTTTTGTGATATCTTGTTCACAAACCAACAAACAAATGAAAAATCACTAATAGAGTGACACTTGGTAAAACAGGACAAAGTAGAATGGCACTCTGTAGAGCATCCTTTCGACCTCAAAAATAATTAGTGGTTGAATTCAGTGACCTCACATGCAAATCGTCTTTAAAGTTTAAGTTAATCAGATGAAAATTGACAATTTTAGAAATTTGGCCTGTGTTGCCCTTTTGGCCTATATAGACCTCAAAAATAGTAGGTGGTTGAATTCAGTTAGCCGACATGTAAATCCTTTTCAAATTTCAAGTCAATCGGATGAAAATTGAGGATATTAGAAATTCGAAAAAAGTAGTTGACCTTTGGCCTATCTTGACCTTTTGACCTCAAAAATATATAGGATTTTGTCAGACCACAAACTCTACCATTTGGTGAAGTTTCGTGAATATCGGTTTAAAATTATGACCTGTAGTCAAGTATAAATTATAACACAACACGTTTGTGAGAGCCATAACTTTCAGGACCACGTTTTACATTTTTACCTCCGCCACCAAAGGTGGATGGAGGGTACACTGTGTTCAAAAAGTATCCGACCTTTATTTTTCGTGCGTAAAAAAAAAGAAGCTAGGGAGGCGTTGATTGGTGCATGTATGTAGGCGATCCTAATGCACACGCGTGAATTTTTTCCCACTTGCAGAAGCTGTCATTCGACGGCAGACCGCCGATGAGTGAGGACATGTAAGTGAGTGCCGTCGGATTTTCGTTTTTGACAAAATGACGGAAAAACTTGACCAACGCTACTGCATCAAATTTTGTGTAAAGCTTGGCGATTCCCAAGTGGAAACGATCCGCAAGATTCATCACCGTTCATTCCATTATGAAGGAGGATTTGGGCTTCAGGAGAATCTCAGCGAAGTTCGTACCAAAGCTGCTAACGATTGAGCAGAAGCAACTCCATTTGGAGATCGCACAGGACATGCTGGAGACTGTGAACAGCGATCCCAGCTTCCTCAACACAGTGATCACTGGCGATGAGTCCTGGGTTTATGGGTACGACCCAGAAACCAAGTTGCAGTCATCACAATGGAAGCATCCAACATCCCCGAGGCCAAAAAACACAAAATTTGATGCAGTAGCGTTGTTCAAGTTTTTCCGTCATTTTGTCAAAAACGAAAATCCGACGGCGCTCACTTACATGTCCTCACTCATCGGCGGTCTGCCGTCGAATGACAGCTTCTGCAGGTGGGAAAAAATTCACGCGTGTGCATTAGGATCGCCTACATACGTGCACCAATCAACGCCTCCCTAGCTTCTTGTTTTTTACGCACGAAAAATAAAGGTCGGATACTTTTTGAACACACTACGTATGTTCAATTCTGTGATACCTGCCGATTAAGGGGCTGCCGGCTGCGTAAATCCCCTATCTTATCTAATTGTTTTGTGTATCTTTGAACATACAAGGTTATGCATTCTGTAATACGGAGATCGTCCATAGGCCAAAGGGATGGAGGGGTTATAATTGTTGGACCGATATTGCGTAATGATGTAATTACATGTCGATCACATCCAGATGTCTCGTGTGCTGTACGAGCCCAAATAGTGACGGCCAGGATCATGTGTGAAGTTAATTTTTTAACTTCCTTGCCTTCCTTTCTTTTCCTTTCAACATCTTGGATTGGAATCCCCACTTTCCTATTATTTTCACCCTCTATTTTTTATAATGTGTGCGGCAATCGAAGGATAATTGTAATCAGTGATCTTCCGGTTACTTATTACATAAATATATAGGACGAAAATAAAATTCCACTCAAGAAAAATTACTTAATTGCTTTGAATACTTTATTTTTATGCCTCTGCCGACGACTAAGTCGCCAGAGACATCATGTTTTCAGGTCGTCCTTCCGGCTGTCCGTCCGTCTCCGTCCGTGATAGGTTTTCGTTACCGCAATAACTTGAGAAGGGCTGCACGGATCTTCGTCAAACTTGGTGCATGTATGTATAATGAGGTAAAGATTAACTGATTAGATTTTGGGGTCACAAGATCAAAGGCCAAAGGTCAGAGGTCATGTTAGGTAAAATTCCTGTTCCCATGATAACTTGTAAACCAATGATGGGATTCTGACCAAATTTGGTGCAAGTATGTATTGTTGCGAATATGGAATTTGGCCTCCATATCCGCTTGTAAATATTCCCCTATTTTCTCCGATACTCCCCAACTCTCCCTTACCCCATTCCCTAGTCCCATTGTCTGTAAACAACACCCATTAGAGCCGATCTTCCCCTTCATCCCCCCATTAAATGTCGTGCCCAGGTCCCCCGCACCACACGTAGACAATTATAGGACATCTTGCTAGTTATTCTTAATCTATGTCAGTTAAGGACTTGTTTCCATTAATTATGACTCTTCGTTGCACCAGAATGTGATTATATGGCACCTGTTAGGAAGTTTAGGACCTCCCCATACCTCTCCGCATCTCTTCCCCATGAAGAAGCGCCAACTACAACAACAACAACAAAAGAGGGGGGCGGCGCGGTGACGGCATGGGGAGTGGGCGTCCTCCTTCCGGCTCGGTTAGCCACCATTGACCACGCGCTCCACGGGGTTACCACGAAGGGGCTCCCTGTCGGCCCCTCGTCAAGGGCGGAGCCGGTAACCCCCGCACCCAATGAGAAGCCATGGGCCGATGCCATCTGGGGCGGCGCTAACGAGCCGAGGGCGTGTCACTCCCCGCCGGATATACGCGGCCCCGCGCCGGACGTGACGTCAGATGCGCCCCGAGCTTGGAAGGAAAAGACGCCACCCTCCCGAGCGCTGAGCGACCTCCCCAGCTTGAGACCAAAGTCGCGACCCACAAGCGCTGTGATACCTTCACGCATCTCTGGACACCACCGTACGTGATTCTGTCCCTGAGCCAGGTGCACCTGAGCCATCGCGACCTGCCTCCCCTTTTCATCAACCCCCGTGTGAGTCAGCATTTTGTCCCGTGTGTCTGTCGTCTGTCCGGGGATAATATAAGAGTGTGTCTAAGTGCCTGTCTTCCTGTAATATACCTCTAGCCCCTGTAATCTAACCTTTTTCCGTACGAATATACTTGAGAATCGAAACCCTGGTGTCGTATTGTGTCATTATAACCCAGCCGGGTGTCTTCTCTTTCCTATTGAGCCAGCATAGCGCGGCTCGTCAACGTCGAGTATAGTCGGGTAATTTGTGGTAATTTGTGCGGACACGACGGCCATTCCGCTCGGCCCACTTTAACATCAAAGTCGTGTCTGTAACAATTGGTGTCAGGAGTGGGATTCGAGGCCCGACCAAATTTTGGAAAAAAAAAAAAAAAAACGAATAGAGGAAAAAAAAAAATTTGGTCAAAATTTGGAGCGGCCGAAATTTGTTTTGTTTTACGAAACTCGAATTTTGCAAGTCGCGCTATGGCGGATCAAGACGGCTGGGGTCCGGTAGGGGAGAGTGAAGCAGGGTCGGTCCAGGACCAAATTGAGGGACGTGAGGAGAGCGAAGCAGCGAGGGTAGCAGACGCGCAAAATGGCGCCTCGCTGGTCACCGCGCCCGTGACCGTGGCAGCGCCCCTGGTGGATCCGAACCTTTTTATGTTGCAAATGAGGGCCCTTATGGAACGAATAGAGGGCCAAATGGGGGTAATGGGGAACCGGATGGATGCTCAGGGTGAGCGATTAGAGGGCCAAATGGGGGTAATGAGGGACGAAGCGAGGGGTACTGGTGAGGGGTTAGACAAGAAATTTGGGAAGTTAGACAATAATTTTGAGGAGTTAGACAAGAAATTTGGGAAGTTAGACAATAATTTTGAGGGGTTAGACAACGGGATAAAAGAGGTGAGAAATGGGTTAATGGGGGTAGAAAACAGAATGGCCGCTCAAGAGAATCAAATGGAAGGGATGCAAAAAGGGTTAGAGGGGTTAGAAAACAGTATGGAAGGCAAATTGAGGGACATGAGGGACCAAGCGGAAAGGGAAGTTAAACAAATGGAGCAGCAGATAGAGGGGGTCAGAATGGGGGTAGAAACCAAACTGGATGCTCACAGGGAGGAAATGGAGCAGATGAGGGTGGCATCTGGGCAGGAGATGCAAGTGATGGGAGAGGAGATCAGAAGAGGAGTGAGTGAGGAGGTCGGAGGAGTGCGCGAGGAGGTGAGGCACTGTGAGGAGCACATGGAAAAGGAGGTGAGAAAGGGGACTGTAAAGTTACAAGGGGGCATAGAGGACCTGACGCAGGAGGTGGAACAGCTGACGGAGGGACAAAAAGGACTAACGGAGCAGGTTCAAAGGAACACTGCAGTATTAGGAGGTTTAAAAGCGACACAAAACGACATAAAAAACGACTTAATAGCGACAAAGAGGGAATGTCAGATAGTACGTGAGGGACTGACAACGAGGTTGGACGAGGTGGTAGAGGTAATGGAGACGAAGGACCGGCAGGTGAGGACGCACCTGGAAACGGTCAAGGTAGCCTTAGAGGATGAGCTTGAGGAGACGTACCGGGGAATAAAAGAGGTGAGGCACAAATTAGAAGAAGTGGAAGAAGGGGTGAGCGAAATTAAGAAGCGACGGAGAGGGGATAACAAGGAGATAAAAGAGGAGATAAAAGAATTGGTCCAAAGTCTGTGTTTGGATCGTGATGGGCTCATTAACCGGATGAGGGATTCGCAGGTGATGGAGGAGAAGCGAAGAGGAAGAGGACCCGGTGTAAGTGGTGACCAATATGGTCGTGCGTATGATGCGCCAGGGGATTTAAGAAGCTTGGGGATTGGTTTGGATCCGGGTGTTCGTGAGAGGCCGTTGGTGAAGTGTGCGACAGGTCTGGTGTGCGAAAATGGAGGTGTGCAAGAAAGTCCGACTCTGGGGTGTGTGAGGAAAAAGTGCGTGCCAAGGAGTGAGTGTGCTGGCGAGAGTGAGTCGGTCGTAGCGCGTGTGCGAGGGAGCACATGGAAGCGTGGTGTGGTGAGTGTTACAGAGGGTGTGACGGGAGAGTGTGCGCAGGAGTGTGCGCGAGAAAGGTGTGTGACAGACAGGTGCATGAGGAAAGAGTGCGCTGTCAGAAGTAAGGAAGAGTGTCCACCTGTGGTGAGTGTTACAGAGGGTGTAACGGGAGAGTGTGCGCGAGAAAGGTGTGTGACGGACAGGTGCATGGGGAAAGAGTGTGCTGTCAAGAGTAAGGGTGAGTGCGCTGTCAGGAATGGAGGTGAAAGTAGTGAGAGTGACATGGAGCGTGAGCTGGTTGTGACAGGTGAGCGAGGATGTACACCTGGGATGGAAGGATGTACACCTGGAATGGTAGAGCGTGAGTGGGAATGCACGCTGGAGTTGGTGGTGAGGCACGTGGTTGGGTGTGCGAATGAGAGCACACCTGTGATTGTCACAGAGGAGGTGACCGAGGAGGGGGCGCGAAGAGGTGTATTGGTGAGGTGTGCGAGCGACGAATGTGTGCCAAAGTGTTCGGTGGTCAGGTGTGTGACCAAGGCTGTGAGTGGAATGAGTGTACCTGGGTGTGTAAGGAAAGGTACGAGGAGCATGGGCACGGCTGGATGTGTGAGCAAGGAACGGGCTGCGGGGTGTAAGCGTCCAGGTGAAGCATCGACGTTAGACGGGGTAGAGTTTAGAACGACTTATAGCCGAATCGGGCCCTCGGTGCGTGCCGGGCCTCGCTTTGAACGGCCGCGTCCAGGCTCCACTAGGCGGAGCTGGCAGCCCGATAGAAAGGGTCGTCATGGCGACCACTTTTTGGTGAGACGTGCCGGCAGGTCGAGATCGGGGCATTGGATGGCTCCACGCCGAGGTGGTGCGTGGGATCTCGGCACGGGTAAGCCCCCGTCCCTGCACCGAGTGCCGGACGCATCCAGCCGCTGGCACAAAACAACCAGCATCCATTGCTTGGCTTTACGAAGCCAGGCTTTGGACAGGAATTGGCGCACCGAGAGGCAGTAGTGAGTAGACTGGGTGATGAGGTTAGTGTTTTGGACCCAAAATTAGAGAAAAACAAAATTTGATGATTGGCAAGGGATTGGCAGTAGTGATTGGCAGATGATGGGTAGTGATTGGCAAATTTTCGATTTGTTGGAATTTGATGTGCAAAATTGGTAGTGAGAGACCCCCGATGTGGTGGGATGGCAAATCCACCATCCTTCCCATGGGGGGGCAAAGGAGCAATAGATTATGGGGTGTATGGCAGTGAAAACTAGCCCGGGTGGGTTAGGATATTGTGTGTAGGGATCTAGCGAAGATGACAGTAGGTAACGTTAAGGTTAGTTAGTGACTGATACCTGTAGTGGGGACGCAGGTAGATTAGTGTGGATTATAATGACGAGGGAGCGCAATAGTTAAAGGGACGACTGGGAAGCGCAAGTTTCAGAAGGGAGTAGTTAGCTGAGATGATGCTGTGTGTGTGAGGATTGAACAGGTGTGATTGCACAGGTGTGCAACTGGACAGGTGTGTGGAGCAGTGTATGAGTAGTGAGTGTTGTGGATCAGCGCGAATGCGCTTGGGGAGAGAAGGGTGCCGGTGGCACCAGGTGTGAGAGCACAGGTGTGCAAGTACAGGTGTGTGGAGAAAGTTGGAGTAAGTGGTACGGAGTGGTGTGCATGGTGCGAAGGTGTGGATGGGGGAAGAGTGGACCCCCATCACGGATACCCGGGGCGGGTAGTGTAAGTGTTAGGTAGAGGGTGCAGGTAAATTGTGGTTGGATATTGGCATCTGTGGTGCGGTTGCAGAATGGTGTTGTGAATGGGTGCATTAGTGTTGTGGAAATGGCTGGGCGTGTAGCCTGTTAGTGTGTGTAGTTGGTTGAGCACTCCACCACTGTGAGGATGTCGGCCAGGTGAGGCCGCAGGTGGGCTCTGGGAGCCGGTAGAGTTGTGGATGGGGCCCGAGGATCCGGAGGACGGACCCGGGTAGCCCAGTGCCAGAGAGGGCACCGAGTGGGGAGAGTGCCAGAGGGCCTTCCCCAGGTAGTTAGGTTAGGGCAAGGAGCAGGTAAGCTCGGAGGCAACTGCAGTGGTGGAGGTGTGCAGGTGGGTAGACCCACTGGGAGAGGTACACGCCACAGCCCAGAAATTGTGCGAGGGCACCGGGAGATGAATCGGGGGAGTGAGACCCCAAATTGAAGCGCACCACAGTTTGGCCAATGGGAATTGGTTTTTAGAACCCATAGTGTAAGGGGGCCAATGGTTTGGCCGGAGAAAGACCCCGGGTAGTGTAAAGTTGTTAAAGTCATTTAGGAGATAGTTAGGATTGATGAACCTGTCGCACCATACGCAGCCACTTACCTGTGGTGATGATGATGACTCCACACCTGTGTTTTCTTTGTTTTGTTGCAGGAGATGAATCGCTGTGTGGACTTGTGAGACGCATCACGACGTGGATGAGACATTGGGGTGATTCCATCTCTCCCTCCCTAGGAGGGACTGATGATGAATTGGTAATGGCAAATTATGATGTTGAGTTGGAGATGGCAAATTTTGATGAGAGTTGAAAATGGCAAATTTGATTGGTTAGGAGGGAGAGAAGACGAATTTGGTTTATGGGAGGAACGGGGAAGACAGTAGGGATGTTTGTTGATTTGTAAAGTAGATGTTTATGGGTAGTGTTGTGTTTTGTGGATACAGTAAGGGGTAAGGGAGGGGCCATGTAGGTTACCTGGTGGGGGGGGGGGCGTACGATAGGAACGTACCTGTCTCACCTGGTTCCCATGTGCCCCCAGTGTGCATTACCTTATATTGCGTGCACTTTTGCGCCCTTACCACCTTACTCACTTGTTTCTTCTTTTGTCTCCCACCTCCGAGGATCTGGCTTTGGGGTAGAGAGAGAGGAGAGAGAGGTGCTGGCGACGCAGTTGTGGGCCTGCACTTTCGCTGTTCGCTGCCTGGATCGGTACACCATATGGACCGCAATGTTTGTGGCCACCCACAATGGACCGCAGTTCGTTTGCGGCCAAGCACCACCCGGGGATGGACCTATGGGTCAACGTGGCACCTATGCCATACAGGTGAACCACTTTTAGTTAAACACCAAGTGCACCACAAGAAGAGCAAGAGACACCTGCAGGGTTAGGGGTTGTCGAATTTATTTTTATTCCAATGAACAATGGTGACTGCACCGATTGGTGGTGGGGTGGTGCTTTTGATGCTGGGAAAGGGTGCTCTGCACGTTATTAAAGGGCCGTCGGCCACAGAGCACTCGTGGGTTGGTGTATCGATGTTGGCAAGCGCGCTCTCTCTATGCATAACATCTGCATGTGTTCCTCCAAAAACAGGTCCTGGATCGTAGTGTAAATAGCAGCGTAGTCTTGTAAATAATGCTCCCTACCGGCTGTATGTTTAGTTTGAGAATTCTTTCCGGATTCGGTTATCCTGTGGGTGTGTTTCTGTGAGGAGAAGGGTGCAACGTCGCAGGGGGACATATTTACTCATTTGTGAATATCTGTAAAACTGTCGCACTCAGGGTAGAGTTAATAGTAGAGGGAACTACATTGCGTGCCACACTAAAGTAGGTAAAAATTTATCGGGTCGGGACGCCCCGAGGGTAGAGAAGGGTGCAATGTTGCGAATATGGAATTTGGCCTCCATATCCGCTTGTAAATATTCCCCTATTTTCTCCGATACTCCCCAACTCTCCCTTACCCCATTCCCTAGTCCCATTGTCTGTAAACAACACCCATTAGAGCCGATCTTCCCCTTCATCCCCCCATTAAATGTCGTGCCCAGGTCCCCCGCACCACACGTAGACAATTATAGGACATCTTGCTAGTTATTCTTAATCTATGTCAGTTAAGGACTTGTTTCCATTAATTATGACTCTTCGTTGCACCAGAATGTGATTATATGGCACCTGTTAGGAAGTTTAGGACCTCCCCATACCTCTCCGCATCTCTTCCCCATGAAGAAGCGCCAACTACAACAACAACAACAAAAGAGGGGGGCGGCGCGGTGACGGCATGGGGAGTGGGCGTCCTCCTTCCGGCTCGGTTAGCCACCATTGACCACGCGCTCCACGGGGTTACCACGAAGGGGCTCCCTGTCGGCCCCTCGTCAAGGGCGGAGCCGGTAACCCCCGCACCCAATGAGAAGCCATGGGCCGATGCCATCTGGGGCGGCGCTAACGAGCCGAGGGCGTGTCACTCCCCGCCGGATATACGCGGCCCCGCGCCGGACGTGACGTCAGATGCGCCCCGAGCTTGGAAGGAAAAGACGCCACCCTCCCGAGCGCTGAGCGACCTCCCCAGCTTGAGACCAAAGTCGCGACCCACAAGCGCTGTGATACCTTCACGCATCTCTGGACACCACCGTACGTGATTCTGTCCCTGAGCCAGGTGCACCTGAGCCATCGCGACCTGCCTCCCCTTTTCATCAACCCCCGTGTGAGTCAGCATTTTGTCCCGTGTGTCTGTCGTCTGTCCGGGGATAATATAAGAGTGTGTCTAAGTGCCTGTCTTCCTGTAATATACCTCTAGCCCCTGTAATCTAACCTTTTTCCGTACGAATATACTTGAGAATCGAAACCCTGGTGTCGTATTGTGTCATTATAACCCAGCCGGGTGTCTTCTCTTTCCTATTGAGCCAGCATAGCGCGGCTCGTCAACGTCGAGTATAGTCGGGTAATTTGTGGTAATTTGTGCGGACACGACGGCCATTCCGCTCGGCCCACTTTAACATCAAAGTCGTGTCTGTAACAGTATTATGATGTAAATGGTGTATGTATTATGACATGTATTAAGATGTATTATGATGTATTTGCTTTTGGGGTCAAGAGGTCAAATATCATGTTAAGTTACAATTATTTCGTTACTGCGATAACTTAAGAATGGCTGAAGTGATCCAAGTAAAACTTGGTGCAGGTATGTATAATGAGTTAAAGATGAACTGATTCGATTTTGGGGTCATGGAATCAAAGGCTAAAGGTCAGAGGTCATGTTAAGTAAAATTATGTTGCCGCTCCAACTCATGAACCAGTGATGGGATTTTGAACAAACTTGGTATGGGTAAATATGATGCAAAGATAAACTGATTAGATTTTGGAGTCAAGAGGTCAAAGGTCTGTACACAAAAAAAGGTCAAAGGTCATGTTAAGTAAAATTTATGTTGCCATGCCAACTTGGGAACAAATGATGGGATTTTGAACAAATTTGGTACAAGTATATATTATGATGCAAAAATGAACTGATTATATTTTGGCATCAAAGGTGAGGATTGAGGTGATTTTGGTGAGGTCAGAGGTCATATCAGGTAAAAATGTGATACTTCACACCAGCTGAATGGATTTAAATAAAACTTGGTACAAATCTTATGATAATAGAGCAAACGTATATGGTTATGTCGTTATGTATGTGACCAAAACGTCTTCTTCTTCTTCAAATAAAATTATTAACACCCTCTTAATTGCGTTTAGACGACTGAGACCCATCAGACCTTTGACAACCCTTTAATTCCCCCAAGATCCTTAATACCACCAAGACTTAAAAATTCAATCTCTTACAGTTCTTCCTCCCTACAATCTCTAAACGCACCTTCATTCCACCCCTCCTCTATCGTTTTCAAACGGATCTCTGACTTGAAAATCACAATAAACCCAGTTTGTAATAAATACTCGTTTTTCATTAATTGTACACTTTCTAAACTCCCCCCTCACACCTCCCCTCCTAAACTCCCCCCTCACACCTCCCCTCCTAAACTCGCCCCTCACCCCTCCAATCATAAACTTCCCCTCACCCCTCCCCTCCTAAACTCCCCCCTCACACTTCCCCTCCTAAACTCCCCCCTCACACTTCCCCTCCTAAACTTTCCCCTTCACACTTCCCCTCCTAAACTCGCCCCTCACCCCTCCAATCATAAACTTCCCCTCACCC
The DNA here is from genome assembly GCF_964187855.1 of Myxine glutinosa. Classification (NCBI taxonomy): domain Eukaryota; kingdom Metazoa; phylum Chordata; class Myxini; order Myxiniformes; family Myxinidae; genus Myxine; species Myxine glutinosa. The sequence continues at coordinate 40,855,689 of NC_136273.1, read as the reverse complement.
CTCCCCTCCTAAACTCCCCCTCACCTTCTAAACTCCCCCAATACTTCTCCCCTCCAAAACTCCCCCCTCACTTCTCCCCTCCAAAACTCCCCACTCACTTCTCCCCTCCAAAACTCCCCCCTCACCTCTCCCCTCCAAAACTCCCCCCTCACTTCTCCCTCACCCCTCCTGTTCAAAACCCCTCCCTCACCCCTCCCCTTCAAAACTCCCTCCTCACCCCTCCCCTTCAAAACTCCCCCCCTCACCCCTCCCCATCAAAACTCCTCCTCACTCCTCCCTTTCAATTCTCCCTCCTCACCCCTCCCCTCCTAAACTACCCCCACTCCTCCCCTACTAAACTCCCCCCCACCCCTCCCCTCCTAAACTCCCCCACTCCTCTCCTCTGAAACTCCCCCTCACCCCTTCCCTCCTAAACTCCCCCCCTCCCGCCCCTTCCCTCCTAAACTCTCCCCTCGCTCCTCCCCTTAAAATCTCCCCACTCACACCTCCCCTTCAAAACTCCCACCCCCGAACCCCTCCCCTTCAAATCTCCCCCCCTACCATCGTTCTCCAATTCTCCCCCGACCCCCCTACTCCTCAAAGTTACCTCCTCCCCACTGGCGACTTCAACAGTCATCATGCCAGCTGGCTGGGTGTGGGTTCCTCTCTCACCAGTCATGGCTCTTCAGCAAAGGACTTCTGTGACTCACTGGGACTGACACAATCTGTCAATTTCCCGACCCGGATCTCAGTCAACGGAACATCTTCTCTTCTGGACTTGGTTATGACTAACTTCCCTGAAAATGCCTGCTGCTCTTCTTCTGCTCCAATCGGTTCTTCTGATCATTTGCTTGTTAAAGTGACATCTCTCTGGCAATTCTCAGAGAGCCTCCTCAGCGTCGACGAGTCTGGCATTTCACTCAGGCCGACTGGCACGGGCTGCAAGCAGCCATCAATCATCTGGACTGGTCTCCCATCTCTACTGCCTCTGACATCAATTCTTCCTGGGAATTCTTCCAAAGTAAACTGCTCTCTCTCATGCACAGATTTATCCCATCTCGTCTTCAGTTGTCTTACCCTTCATCCCATTCATGGTACACTGAATCTTGTGGTGAGGCAGTTGCGCTGAAACAACTTGCCTTTGCCTCTTGGAAGGCTAATCCAACTGAGGGCAATCTCAGTTCCTTTCACCAAGCTCGGAACAAGTGTGTGTCTACCCTCAGGAGAGCCAGGAAGCACTATCTCTCTACTCTCAAGACTGAACTCTCAAATCTGTCTCCTTCCTCCAAATCCTGGTGGTGTCTGGTCAAATCTGTTGCTGGTGTTTGTTCCCTTTCCATCCCCTCCCTTACCTCAAATGGCTACACCGCTGACACAGCACCTGAAAAAGCTGAATGCCTCAACTCGGTGTTTGCCTCAAAATATTGTGTCCCAAACCCATCTCTCTCTGTACCCACCTTTCCTAGTCGTACCCAGCTGCTCCTGCACTCTGTGTCCTTCTCTCCTGACAAGGTGGAGAAGTTTCTGTCAAACCTCGACACTGATTCTGCAACTGGACCAGACAGCATCAGCCCACGGGTCCTAAAATCCTGCTCCGCCGCATCTGGATGCCTATCCTTCTGAAACGACGTGTGGTGAGGCACGCGGAGCATGCCGAGTCACGCTAGTATGTATAATTATGTAATAATGTGGGTGGAGGAATATCGGTCAGTCGATGTCGTGACGTCGAACAGTGTCGTTCTAGTTCTATCTTTTTACACTTTGTCATATCTTATGACTCAATTTTGTGATGTTGCACATCTAATTTGCATATTAATTATGAACTAAAAGCAATACATTAAATTTCCAAGTTTTTGTCAACTTTTGAAGCATTATTCAAATTTGTTCAGATTTGGAGTATGCATGGATTTAAAAGAGCTATATATCATGAACTAACCAACATGTATAGAGGTACCATATTTTAAAATACATTCAACATTTTGTATAATTACCTTTACTTCGTCAGAAATAATAATTTTTAAAAAATGTTAGGTACTAGATCTCATTATTAATAGTTCAGGACAGTTGATACCCTAAAAAGATGAATCGTGACAAATTTGAAGTACACTGCTCTTCTGCTTCAAAAGTTATGATGATTTCATGCCATAAGAATATAGATTCTGTGATAAACGCACTTAAACGCACGATTTATGAGTGTGGAATCATATGCGCTTCCAAAACAAGCATATTAATCATGATTTTTGTTTGTACACAATTTGGAGTTGCACTGTACACAATTTCCCCAGAGACATAGCATATGTACCGTACTGTATGCATTGTTGTTGTGAGCTGTGCACATGCTATAAATAGCTCAAAGATCGGTGTTTGGACTGTTCCCATGCAGGGGTATCAGCTTCAGATTGGGAGGGATTAAAAAAAAACTTTTTGCTCAAAATGGTGTAGAAATAGCAATGTTTTTCATTGCACACCTTTGCCATTGTAACTAAATAAATCAAAATGTACATACATATATGCTGAATATTCAATTTGTTAGTATTTTGACATTTTCTTTTCTTTGTGTTGAATTCTGGTTCTTCACACTGAAGGGTAATTTAGCACAAAATTTGAATTTTTATTTATTTATTGCGAATAAGTCACATGTAACCATGATTTTGTTTTTCTCTCTTTCATGGTAGTTTCCTTAATCCCTGCCCACGTCGACACATAAGGTACACCATGACGTATAGTGAGTACAGGTGTGTGAGAGGAAAAAAGTGAATGCGGTGCTAGCACTCGAGATGTCTGGACAGAAGGGTAAACGTGGTGAGAGGCCTCAGCGAATGTGTTGGGCTGGCAGGATGGCCTCGAAGTACGCACACCTGTACTCTCCTGACAAGGACCTGTACACCTGTACTCCTGCACACCTGTACTCTCCAAGCTGTCGAGCCTGGCTTCAAAGCCTGATCCAGCTATATCCAAACTGGCATCCCATTGTTTCACAGTTGGGGCGATTCATCAATGTGTGTGTCGTCCTCAGATGGGCGTTAAACTGGGTATCGCGTGTGCCGGCATGAGTTGGCAGATGTTAAAGATCCCATTATGCTCTTCGGAAAGAGTAGGGGAGCTTAGATCTACTGCTGAGCCTGTGGGTGGAAGCTGAGAGCTCTTTTATATGCCCACCACCCCTCTAATAGAAAATCCTGACTATGCTAGTGACTGTGGGGTGCTAGTATTGACTCTTGGCCTCGGGCACCACAAACCCGAACTACGCCACTGGGTACTGGTACACGATGGATGACTCTTTACAAAAGGTATCATGGGATATTTAACAGCCACAAGTGAATGTTTTAAAATGAAATAGCAGGCTTCACATCCCATCCATAAGACGGTGTACCCGTTGACAGAGGAAAGCACAAAGATGGCAGGTTATAGTCGGGTCTGGAATTTAAAAAACAAGATGAGACAGCACAATGGTGAGTACCACAGTGGACAAAATGCATTTAAACAAGACAAATGTGTTAAGACATTAGACGTTGCATTGTTATTAAACTTTGCAAAATAACTTCAATATTTCAGCAATGGCGAATCCTCACTGGAAAGCTACCTTCAAGCTATCCTATCGGCCCTTGACTATGGACGATAGAGGTTTCATTACCCCTATACTTTTTGGGGAAAAAACAAAAACAAAACAAGTACAGATAAATTCTAAGTACGCCGCCCCCATGCCAAATAATTAAATATCCTCCAGCGCGGCATTGCCGGGGCACCCCAGGCGCCCGGAAATGCCGCAGTGCAGCTCATAGAGACTGTACTGTATTGGGAGGGAGAGGTGTACAATAAATTGATTGATTAATTGCATAAATAAATTTTAAAAAACATCATAAAATATTTTCTTAATCAATTGGTTAATAGCATAACTAAACCACGATTGCTTCATCAGAAGATTTATCTTTTAGAAATTTAATTAAATAAGTCATTAATAAAAAAATTAAATAACCAATTTATTAATCAATAAATAATTAATCGATTCATTGATTAATCAATAAATCAAAAATATCCTTTATAGCCACATGACTTGGTCATGGTCATGTCCAAATATCAGCTTCCTCGCTCAAAAGGTGCCTGAGATATTGCCCAAATGAGAAAGAAAATAAATAAATGATTAATAATGAAAATAAGTAAATAATGATCATAAAAAAATTAAATAGTTAATCAATTGGCTAATAGAACAAATAAACCACCACCATTTCATCCGAATCTGTAACTTTAAAAACATTACTTAATTAAGGCATTCAACAAATAATTAAATAATTAATCGATGAAATGATCAATCAATAAATCAAAAATATCCTTTAGAGCCACATCACTTAGTCACTGTCGTTTCCAAATATCAGCTTCCCAGCTCAAAAGGCACCTGATATATTGCCCAGATGAGAAAGAAAATAAATAAATGATTAATAATGAAAATAAATAAATAATAATAATAATAATAATAATTCATTTATTTTGTATAGCGCTTTTCATGAAGCCCAAAGGCGCTTTGACAGAGTGCAAAACATAATGCATAACAAAACATGAAAACAACAATTGCAAAAAGACAAGAATCAATAGGGAAATATTTAAAGCAAAAGGAGGGAGAAGGAGAAGTGATAGTCAGGGGTTAAATGCTGTGGGTTGAATGTTGAATGCAGTGCTGAACAGGTGGGTCTTGAGTGATGTTTTGAATGTGGTGAGTGAGGAGGAGTCTCTGATGGTGTGAGGTAGTGAGTTCCAGAGGGTGGGAGCAGCGATGGAGAAGGCCCTGTCCCCCCAGGATCTGAATTTGGTCCGGATGGGGGGGGGTCAGGAGGTTGGTACCAGCAGAGCGGAGGTTGCGGGTGGGAGTGTGTCTGGAGAGGAGGTCAGCCAGGTAGGATGGGGCCAGGTTATGGAGGGCTTTGTCGGTCAAGAGGAGGATTTTGTACTGGATTCTCTGGGAGATGGGGAGCCAGTGAAGCTTGTAAAGGACGGGGGTGATGTGGTCACGGGTCCGGGAATGGGTGAGTAGACGGGCAGCGGAGTTCTGAATGTATTGGAGTTTATTGGTGATTGTTGAGGGTGAACCATAGAGGAGGCTATTGCAGTAGTCCAGACGGGAGGTGATGAAGGCGTGGATGAGGGTTTCTGCAGCCGTGGAGGAGAGGGATGAGCGGAGACGGGCGATGTTTTTCAGGTGAAAGAAGGCTGTCTTTGTGATCTGTTTAGTGTATTTGTCGAAGGAGAGGGTTTGGTCAAAGATGACGCCAAGATTCCGGATGAGAGGGGAGGTGGATACTGGGATACCGTCGATGTTGAGGGCAAAGTTATGGGTGGATTTTGTGAGCGTTTTTGGGCCAATGATGATTATTTCAGATTTATCACAGTTAAGTTTGAGAAAGTTGATTTGAAGCCAGGATTCTATTTCAGAGATGCAGTTTGTCAGGATAGAGTGGGTGTCGGTGGAGACTGACTTGGTGGAGATGAAAAGCTGGATGTCATCGGCGAAGCAGTGGAATTGGAGACCATGACGACGGATTAAGTGACCGAGGGGGGACAGGTAAAGGATGAAGAGGAGGGGGCCAAGAACTGAACCTTGGGGGACACCTTGGGGGAGGGGAGCAGTGGGGGATTTGCAGTTATTGATGGAGATGAACTGGCGTCTGTCAGAGAGGTATGATTTAATCCAAGAGAGGGCAGTGCCGGTAACGTTAAAGGTGGATTCAAGTCGGGTGAGGAGGATGGTGTGATCGATGGTGTCAAAGGCAGCGCTGAGGTCGAGGAGGACGAGAATGTTGAGGTTGCCAGCGTCAGAGGAGAGGAGAAGGTCGTTGGTGATTTTGACGAGAGCAGTTTCAGTACTGTGGTTGGAGCGGAATCCAGATTGGAATGTTTCATACAGGTTATTGGCAGAGAGGTGATGTTTGAGTTGAGTGGCTACAGCGCGTTCCAAAACTTTCGACAGAAAGGGTAGGTTGGAGATGGGTCTGAAGTTGTTTAGGGTGTCAGGGTTTAGACCAGGTTTTTTTAGAATGGGGATAACAGCAGCAATTTTGAGGGATGGTGGGACGATGCCGGTAGACAGGGAGGAGTTTATTGTTGCAATGATAAGTGGAGAGAGAGCAGGGAGGGAGGCCTTGACAAAGCTGGAGGGGATGGGGTCAAGAGTGCAGGTGGCAGTTTTCATTCCTATGAGGAGTTCAGAGAGGTCAGTAGGGGAGACCGGGGAGAATTGAGACAGGGGAAGGCAGGATAAGGGGGGGCAGGTGGTTGGAGGGGGAGCGGGTGCGGCGGTGGTCAAGCTGTTGTAGATGTTGTCAATTTTGCGTTGGAAGAAAGAAAGGAAGGAGATGCAGTTGTCTACTGTGAATGACTGGGTGGTGGTGTCCAGGGGGCGGAGGAGTTTGTTTATTGTCGAGAAGAGTGCTTTTGGGTTTCCGGAGCCAGAGTGGATAATTTGAGAGTAGTAGGCGGAGCGGGCGTGGGAGAGGGCATCTTTGTAGTGTTGTAGGTGGTCCTTGTAGGCTTGGGAGTGAACTGTGAGACCTATTTTATTGCGGAGTCTTTCAAGTTGGCGAGCACGACTTTTCATCAGGCGGAGTTCAGGGATAAACCAGGGAGCAGAATGGGTGAAAGAAACTGTTTTGGTTTTTACAGGTGCAAGTTGGTCAAGGCAGGAGGAGAGAGTGTGGTTGTAGTAGTCAGTGAGGTCGGAAGGGGTGTGGAGGTCAATGAAAGGAGAAGTAGACATTTTTTCAGAGAGGGTGGATGAGAATGAGGTAGGTGAAAGAGCGTTTAGCTTACGGACGTTGATAGTGCAATAATGTCTTGGTGTTGGGGTGGGGATGTTGATGGTCATAGTGATGGCTAAGTGGTCAGAGAGGGTGAGGTCAGAGCCAGAGAGATGGTGCAAAATTAATCCAGTGGAGCAGACAAGGTCCAAAATGTGACCACGGATATGCGTAGGAAAGTTGACATGTTGAGTGAGGTTAAAGCAGGTGAGTAAATCAGTGAAGTCAGTGGTCATTGTGGAGTCAGTGGAGTCCATGTGGATATTGAAATCACCAAGGAGGAGGATTGAGGGGGAGAGGGAACATAGCTGGGTCAGAAAGTAGGAGAAGTCAGACAGGAATAATAATTGTAAAACAATTAAATAAATAATCAATTGGCTAATGGAATACCTAAACCACCACCGTTTCACCCGAATCTGTAACTTAAATTAAAAACAATAATTAAGTCATTAATCGAATAATTAAATAATCAATAAATCACAAAACCCTTTACAGCCACATCACTTGGTCACTGTCATGTCCAAATATCAGCTTCCAAGCTCAAAATGTGCCAGAGATGTTGCCCAGATGAAAAATAAAATAAATAAATAATTAAGAATTAAAATAAATAAATAATAGTCATTAAAAAATGAAATAATTAATCAATTCGCTAATAAAACACATAAACCACCACAATTTCATCAGAATCTGTAACTAAAAAAAAAAAATTTTAGTCATTAATCGAACAATTAAATAATTTATCGATTAATTGATTAATTAATAAATCAAAAATAGTCTTTGCAGCCAAATTACTTGGACATTGGCGTGTCCAAATATCAGCTTCCTAACTCAAAAGGTGCCTGAGATAATGGCCAGAAGAGAAAGGAAATGTATAAGTACTTAATTAATCACTAATAATTAAATAACTCCTCAATTAATTGATTAATCAAAAAACAAAAAATACCGTCTTTGACAAAGGACTTGCTCACTATTGTGCCGAAATTTCAGTTTCCTAGCTCAAATGATGGCTGAGATATCGCCTGGACAAACAAACAAACAAACAAGAAAACAAGTAAACAAGAAAGAAAACAAGAAAACAACCAGAGTGAAAACTGAGTGCTCCCTTTCAGCGTGCGTCATTGCCGAGCCCCCTTCGGTGCCCGGCAATGACGTTATGCAGTGTCTGGAGATGACATAGGAAAAGTGCGGTGTACAATAAATCAAAAATATCCTTTACAGCCAAATCACTTGGTCATTGGCATGTCCAAATATCAGCTTCCGAACTCAAAAGGTGCCTGAGATAATGGCCAGAAGAGAAAAGAAATGTATAAGTACTTATTATTATTATTTTTTTTTTTTTTTTTTTTTTTTTTTGTATACAAGATCGAGGCTCGTGAAAGAGCGAACATTAATCACACAGAAAGACAAACCGACACATAAAACATATAACATAGGGAGCGGTAGACAAGATGGGGAGAGAGGGGGAAGGACACAAACACAACATTTGAGAGCAGGGACCGAAAGACATGGAGACATCGAGAGATCTGAGAGAGGGCGAGGGCTTTGGGGGGGGGGCGTGGGAAGGGGGCAGTGGGAGAGGTATAAAACATATGGACACTGCCAGGACTTCCAGGAAAGAAGTTGGAATTTCAAACAAGGTGGATCTGGGGTGAATTAGCGGGGGTAGAAAAGATCAAGGTTTTGGATGGGGGAAGATAAGAGATGGTGGTGAACAGCTGTTTTAAAGACCTGGAGGGAGGAGTGGGATTGAAGGGAGTGAGGGAGTTTGTTCCAGAGGCGGGAGAAAAGAGGAATGAAAGAGTGAAGGTGAGCGGAGAGCCGAGATTTCGGCAGTTTAACCATCAGAGGGTTGCTGGCAGATCTTGTGCGACCTGTAGGAATATTTGGGGGACAGAGCACAGAGAGAGCTGGGGGTGCAAGGCCGGAGAGGAGTCGGTAGAAGACAGAAAGACCACCTACCTGCCTGCGGTGAGTGAGTGAAAGGCCCTCAGAGATAGCTTCATCGCGGGAGATTCCAATAATTCTGAAAGCTTTGGTTTCAACAGCGTGAAGCCGAGCTAGGTGTGAGGCAGGAGCACCGGCCCATAGGGGAGAACAGTATTCCATTGAGCTGCGGATGAAAGCCTTGTATGTGGTGAGGAGCTCAGGTGTGCCGAGGAAGGACTTCGCACGACGGAGGATGCCCAGTCGGCGACTGGCTTTGGAGGCCAGCTTGGAAATGTGGTTTTCCCAAGAAAGATCATGGCAGATAGTGAGACCCAAAATCTTGAGCGACAGAACTTCTTGGAGAGGATTGTTGAGAAAGTAGATGGGAGGGTTGTCCAGTCGATCTTTTCGGAGAGACATAGTAAGAGTGTGAGATTTGTCAGGATTGAAAGACATGTTCCACTTGTTTGACCAGTCTGTGATTTTGTCCAGGTCTTCAGAGAGTGAGGAGGCAGCAGACTGCCGATCTGAGGGAAGAGGAATGGAGCGGCAGAGAGTGGAGTCATCAGCAAAGAGATAGAGAGGATTTTCGAGAGAGTCAGAGAGATCATTGATGAAGACCAGAAAAAGCACGGGGCCCAGAACACTGCCTTGGGGAACTCCAGCCTGAACAGGAAGAGGAGATGAGAGAAACCCATTCAGGGCCACACGTTGACGACGACTAGAGAGGAAGTCCGCCAGCCATGCGTGGAGATTTCCATGGATACCAAAGGAGGAGAGTTTGGTGAGCAGAGCGGGGTGCCAGACCGTGTCGAAGGCACGTGATATGTCGAGGGAGACAGCTCTAATTTCCTGTTTGGCATTGAGGACCTCCATCCATTGTTGAGACAGCAGAAGCAGCATGTCCAGAGTAGAGTGACCTGGTCTGAAACCAAATTGATGATCAGAGATCAAGCCATTGGAGAAGAGGAAAGATTTCATATCAGAAGCAATGATGGATTCCATGACTTTGCTGATAATTGGGAGAAGGCTGATTGGTCTGTAGTTGCTAGGATCTGTTTTTGCACCTTTTTTGTGCAAAGCGGTGATGTTGGCTGATTTCCAAGCAGATGGCAGTTGACCTTGAGCAAAAGAGAGGGTGAAGAGAACAGAGAGAGGGTGAGATAGAGCAGCAGAGCAGGATTTTAGGACCCGTGGGCTGATGCCGTCGGGTCCAGTTGCAGAATCAGAGTCGAGGGTTGACAGAAACTTTTCCACCTTGTCAGGAGGAAAGGACACGGAGTCCAGGAGCAGCAGGGTACGACTGGGTATGGTGGGTACAGAGAGGGATGGGTTTGGGACACAAGATTTAGAGGCAAACACAGAGTTGAGGCATTCAGCTTTTTCACGTGCGGAGTCAGCTGTGTAGCCGTTTGAGGTAAGGGAGGGGATGGAGGGGGAACAGACACCAGAAACGGATTTGACCAGACGCCACCAGGATTTGGAAGAGGGAGACAGATAAGAGAGTTCGGTCTTGAGAACGGAGAGATATTGTTTCCTGGCTCTCCTGAGGGTGGACACACACTTGTTTCGGGCTTTGTGAAAGGAAATGAGATTTCCTTCCGTTGGATTTGCTTTCCAGGAGACGAAGGCAAGTTGTTTCTGGGCAACAGCCTCACCACAAGATTCCGTGTACCATGGACGGGAGGAAGGGTATGACAACTGAAGACGAGATGGGATAAATCTGTGCATGAGAGAGAGCAATTTACTTTGGAAGAATTCCCAGGATGAGTTGATGTCAGAGGTGGTAGAGATGGGAGACCAGTCCAGATGATTGATGGCTGCTTGAAGACCGTGCCAGTTGGCCTGAGTGAAATGCCAGACTCGTCGACGCTGAGCAGGCTCCCTGAGGATGGTCAGAGAGATGTCCACTTTAACAAGGACATGATCAGATGATCCGATCGGAGCAGAAGAAGAGCAGCAGACATTTTCAGGGAAGTTAGTCATAACCAAGTCCAGAAGAGAAGATGCTCCGTTGACTGAGATCCGGGTCGGGAAATTGACAGATTGTGTCAGTCCCAGTGAGTCGCAGAAGTCCTTTGCTGAGGAGCCATGGCTGGTGAGAGAGGTACCCACACCCAGCCAACTGGCATGATGACAGTTGAAATCACCACATATGAGGAAGAGAGAGTTGGGATGAGTAGATAGAAGTTGGTCCATATCATCAGACAGCGAGATGTAGATGGAGTCATCACTGTTTGGTGGACGGTACAACACACATATGAACAAGAGGTGGGAGCGAAGGGGAAGCCGTAGCCAGAGGTATTCCTGGGGGTGAGGTGGAGAGAGTGCAGTGCAGGGCGAGTGAGGAAGAGAGTTTTTGATAAAGATAGCAACCCCGCCTCCAGGACGAGGCTCAGGTCTATCATACCGGAGGAGGGAGTAGCCCGGGAGAGATACTATGGAATCAGAGACATCATAAAGGAGGAAAGTTTCTGTTAAGCAGATCACGTCTGGTTTGACAGAAGCAACCTGTATGGAGAGATCAGTTAAGTTTGAACGAAGGCCCCGGATGTTTGAGGTCCATACCGTTAATGAAGAGGAAGGGGGAGCATCAGATACAGAACAGGGGGGAGGAGGGGTAGGGTAAGATGTGGAAGAGGTGGAAGAGGTAGGGAGAGCTGTTGAAGGTGTGTCAGAGATTTCAGAATAGCTCGGAGAAAGGGAAGGATGGGGCGGACAAAAGGTTTGATCACTAATAATTAAATAACTCATCAATTAATTGATTAATCAAAAAACAAAAAATAACGTTTTTGACAAAGTACTTGCTCACTATTGTGCCGAAATTTCAGCTTCCTAGCTCAAAGGATGGCTGAGATATCGCCTGGACAAACAAACAAGAAAACTACCAGATTGAAAACTGAGTACTCCCTTTCAGCATGCGTCATTGCAGAGCCCCCTTCGGTGCCCAGCAATGACGTTATGCAGCGCCTGGAGATGGCATAGGAAAGGAGCGGTGTACAAAAAAAATGGGCTCCGTCTTTTGTAACCTTGTAAAAACGGGCTATTTTAATCGGCTCTGTGTGTCTGTCTGTATGTCTGTCTGTATGTCTGTCTGTATGTCTGTCTGTATGTCTGTCTGTATGTCTGTCTGTATGTCTGTCTGTATGTATGTCTGTATGTATGTCTGTCTGTATGCATGTCCATCCATCCATCATGCTATCTCCTATAAGGTTGTGCAAAAATTCACCAAACTAGGTAGTTATGATCACTTGGCAAGAAGGAGCAATAGCAGTATCATTTTAGGCTCCATCCCCTGGGGTAGGGTGAAAGACCAAAAAAATGCAATTGCCGGTATATTTAAAAATTATACTTTCCATATGCAAACAACATTGGTGGACGCATTAAATCTGTGACGGTTTCCTGGATCTGACCCGGGGAAGGGGGAGGGGTGGGGCGGGGTGGGGGGTGTGGGGGGTGGGGGGTTGGCAGGGGATGTGGGGCCATTGTGGTCCAAACGGGAAAATACATTTTTACCTCAAAATTTGATATCCAGTCATTCCTGGTGGAAATTTTTTGCCATCTTTCAACTTTGCTTTACATGGGAAGCGTGGGGATTTGCAATAGTGCGCCATTGACTTTGCTCCAATTGGTTCTTTGACTCGGTCAGTGGGCTGACATGGGAGTAAAAAAAATGATACAGTAGTTCAGTTGAAAGGATAAAATCCATTTACTGCATCACATTGACTTACCCTCTCATTGAATTCCTGTGCCTGTTCCTCCAGAATTTGTACAATTTCCTGAATACTACTTTTTAGATCTCGAAGCTCATCAGGACCAGATTCTTCACTTTTATCAATGTCCACCAGCTCGCTTTCACTCGACACATTATTCAATGCACCGCCTTCCCATGAGGCAACGCCTGAATACTTCCAGTCCCTTTTTAATGTGAAGCCATCCGGAATTTTCAACCGGCCTTCTGCTGCCATATTGTTCTCCCAATTCTCATCCACGTCTGCCAGAGCAGGGAACGACTCTGTATTCAATTTGGAATCTTTGGAAGAAACACCTGGTGAGGGGCAGAAAGAAAAAGCAGATTAAACTCTAATAAAACACAACAATCTATTATTGTTGCATGAAATGATGACTACCAATACCATGTCTTGTTGAAATCGCAATGGCATTCCATTTAAAAGAACCTTGAATTTAATAGAAGCGTAAACGTTATGAACTTAGTTCATGCAAACATTGCAAACCTCCAAAAGTTTGAGTTCAGAAACTAACAATGATAGAACTTGAACAGAAAAGTCTCGTGCTGGTCAAACATTGCCTGAAGGCTAACTTTTTCAGTTGTAACATATGTTCTCTCTGTACAAATATTGCAAACAAATTGTCACGATGTCCTCCTTTCGAAAGATCGTGTGTTCCTGTCATCCCGAGCTGTGTCTGTCAACGGCCAGATCTGCGCCATTATTTATCGCTTGTCCTGTCTACCCTTATCCCTGTATTTCATTGGAAATAACTCCCTTTTATTACAATAAACGTTTTCCCACTTTTTGCTTTCCACACCCATTCTACCACCAGGTTGGGCTTTGTTTGGGTGAACCTTGAAGAATCATAATAGCTAATATTGAATACAACAACAACAACAACAACAGGCATTTTAAGGCCATTTTCCCTGCAAGAGCGGGGGTTAGCCTTGCGGTCCCCATGACAATCTTCTCCATTTTGCCCTATTTTCTGCATCTCCCCATGTTAACCCCCTTACCCACATTTCTTCTTCCACCACCTTTAGCCAAATCTTTCTCGGTCTTCCCCATCCTCTACTTCCTTCTACATTCATTTCCATCACTCTTCTCAACCAGTCACTTTCATCCTTCCTCAACACATGACCAAACCATCTCAAACTGTTTCTCTTCACAGCATCCATCACAGGCTCTATTCCCATCATCTTTCGCAATTCATCATTTGTCTTCCTCTCTCTCAACGATACTCCACACATCCACCAAACCATTCGCATTTCCACCCTTCCAGCCTTCGTTGCTGCTCTACGTTCATGACCCATGTCTCGCTCCCATAAATCAAAACACTTCTCATACATGCAGCATACACCTTTCCCTTCAGCTTCAACGACACTCCCCTCCTCGTCAGCACGCCACTCAGTTCCCGAAACTTCTTCCATGCACATCTCACTCTAGCAACCGTCGCCGAGTCTGATCCACCTTCTCCATTCAGCACGTTTCCTCGGTAACAAAATGTTTTCACACCTTCCAGCTTCACGCCGTCTCCAAGATCCAACTCAACATTTCCTCCATCTGCAGCTCCCTCTGTGCACACCTTACATTTGAATGTAGCTGCCACATTGGTTAATGACCCTCTCAAACCACTACATTTTTGATGAACCCACTCAGCGCACATTGTACATTGAATGGAATTCACTCCGACACCCTTCCTGCACACAGCACATGGCCACTTCCCAGTTCTTTCCACCTCACCACATGCTTTACCACTTGCCATCACCTTCGTCTTTCCGATATTCACCTTCAGACCTTTTGTCTCCATACATTCCTTCCACTTGTTCATCTTTTCCTTCAGTCCATCCATACTTTCTGCAATCAACACCAGATCATCTGCATACAACAACTCCCACGGTAAACCCTCCTTTACGTTCCGAGCGAGCACCTCCATCACAGCTACAAATAGTAGTGGACTTAGTACCGACCCCTGATGCACTCCCACCTTCACCTCAAACTCACCACTGTTCCCGTCCTTCGTCCATACAGCTGTGCGCGCTCTTTTGTACATTGCCATCACGACTCTGATCAACCATTCCTCCACTCCTAACTTCCTCATTGCCCATGTCACTACTTCACGTGGAACCCGATCGAATGCTTTCTCCAGATCAACAAGCCCAAGAAACAATATTGAATAATAAATAGCTAATATTGAATAGAATAGCTAATAATAAATAGCCAACCCCCGCTTGCGGGGAAAAATGGCCTCTAAAGGTGGTTTTTTTTTTTTTTAATATTGAATGCAGTAACATAAACATCGCTTCAGGATCTACGGATGGTCTGAGACCATCTGGCTCAGAGTGGTCTGCGTTAACGGACCTCTATGACATGACAATATGTTGGATGAATGTGCATTAAGTGTTTCCAAGAAATGTCCAACACATTCTGAGGCAATCAGATAAAGCCAAGTGAAGCTAAAATATAAATTATCGAAGTGCAAGGCAGAGGATGCTTTGGGAAATAATTTTCAAAAAAGATGAAATTATCCTTATGATGAAAGGACCTTAAAACAACAACCAACCAATGGTATTGTACTTCATTTAGCGAAATATCAGCTATATTGCTACTTAGCAAGGCCAACAACAAAGCCAACGTGTGATGTCAAAAATTTAATTATGTATTCCTCTGAGTACTCCAAAATGAGAGATTATATTATTTTTATCTTTAAATTAAGTTTTAAGCTGCAAACATACCTTTATGGTCTTTCTCCTTCTTAGAAAACACTCGTTTCAGAAATGATTTGCTTTTTTTCTTTTCCTCTTTGTTATTTTCTCCATATCCTGTCTCTTCCTCTCCCTCCATTCTCTTTCTAAAAACCCAGTCTCTTCTTCCTTCGTCGGAGGAAGATGGTGATTGAGGAGTGCTAGGAACAAACGATTTGACAGAGGGTGCATGGGGATAATCGTCGAGAGAGGTGATCGGCAAAGTGGTCGGATGACCACGAAAATATTCTTTGTGGTTCGGAGGAAGTCGGGTTGCCGAATCTAAAATGAGGTGAGATAAACAAAAGAGGAAGGAGGAAATAAATTAACAGAATAGCTCCATGATTCATAGTTTAAATCAGAAATAATCAGATTTGTATACATTACACAAGTAACTGAGTAGCATGAACATTCCTCCTAAGTTTTGCTTACTGTACTTTTCGGCATGTAAATCGATGTGGATTATGTCAGATTGGAAAATTTCCAAACTTTCATTCATTCATAGATACGTCGATTTGGAGCATAAGGTGAAGCAAAATAAACTATGGTAGTTAGAAAAACTGTCAGAACAATATAGGTGTCGATTCCTCCCTGGCTGTCACAACACATCACTACGGTACTTCCTGGGTCATGAACATTAATGAGCTGTTTTATGCGTATTATTTGAACTACTTTGTGAGACGACCTTTCGGATAAATTAGGAATGTAAATAGTGTTTCAACATATTTGTTATCATATAGAGGTACAGTATTTCAAACAAGCCACAGAATCATTATCTCAGCACGTTACACTTTGCCAACCTGCGACACATTTCTCGCTAACACCTTATTTCCTGTGTGCAACCATATTCCTGAAGGAACTGCGCTCCAACGCGAGTCGAAAGAATTGACGCGACCAAAGACGGAATTCGTCCGAGTTGCTTTATTGAAACAAAACAGCTCAGGTATTCTGACAAGCCCGTTTATCGGGCAGCAATATATATACACATTTATGTCGGGAAGTTTGCCGGGCAAAAGCTATACCGGGCATGCCCGGGTGTCAAGGGCGAGCCTTGGAAAGGCGAGTCTGGACCTGCCCGGGCGTGTTTGGCTGCGGCCTGGCAAGTCGAGGCTGGGCGTGCCCGGGCGCTCTGGACGAGCACTGGAAAAGCGAGAGCGGGCATGCCCGGACGCTCTGGGCGAGCCCTGGAAAGGCGATAGCGGGCATGCCCGGACGCTCTGGGCGAGCCCTGAAAAGGCGATAGCGGGCATGCCCGGACGCTCTGGGCGAGCCCTGGAAAGGCGAGAGCGGGCATGCCCGGGAAAGACGAGACCGGGCGTGCCCGGGAGGTTCGGGCGTGCCCGGGAACAGTGAGTCCGGGCATGCCCGGGAGAGGCGCGTCTGGCCGTGTTCTGGCCGGTGCAAGGCGATTGTGTGCATCCAGCGGTAACCGCTACATTCCAACCATTTTCCTCAGCGATCCTAACAACTTCTAAATTGAAAGCTGCCGTGTACAACTTGCTTGATTTTGTAGGAGGCATTTTGACATTACGAAGTAAGGATGGATACATAGGACAAGGATTCAAAGGAATGGATCAAACGTAATTGGTGAGTGCGTGCTCTCTTTTGATTGGATAATATCACAGGCGTCAGTGAGCGATTAATGTTGAATTGCTCACCCCAATCGGCAAAGATTTCTCTAGTGTGTTTTAAATTAACAATTTATACAATGTATTTCAGAAAATATCACTTTGGAATTGTTTTTAATTTTTGCAATTCAACATCTCAAACCATAGATAAGGAGATTCTGAGGACAGGTAGATTTTATACATTTTTTTTTGCCTGGACTTACCTGTACATGCTCAGCCTGTACATGCCTTTTTTTTGCCTGTACATGCTCACAGCCTGGACTTCCGGGGGAAAATGTGTATTGACTTTTATGCCAAAAAATATGGTACATGCTCAGTATCCCTAAAGGCCACACCAGATGGCTCAACGGTATAGCATGCAATTTCAACAAGAAATATTGAGTATACTGAACAAGAGGACCGAGGTCATAACACCATGTCAATATCACCTCTTCAATCCACTTTCAGGCCTGACTGGTTGTGATAATCCCGTGCAGTTCCACGTGCTTACAGGCAACCCAATTTTTATTTTGGACATCGAAATGTGGCATATTTTAAAACTAGGAAATATAAATAGATGTGAATACTTCAATGCATATGCTAGTTATGGTCCCCAAAGTGGAACATTAGCCGGTTGAACCCAAATATATATATATATATATATATATATATATATATACACACACATACATGTGTAAAATAACAGGTTAACTGTGAAGTCAGTTGTATCTGGAATATATAAAGCCTCACACTATCTCATTAGCCTCCAATTATGTTCGGAAGGCCTGTTTAGTGTTCCCATTGTAATTCGTATCTCATGTTGCTTGAGATCCGAGGTTGAAGTTCCATATACAGTACTTTGTTGATCTCCCAACGGCATTATCTTCATCAGTTGCGTCATCATCAGAATCCTGAGCCGATGCATTTATATCGTTGATTTCTGACACAATTCCTTTCAAGACCGCTTCATCCTCCTCTTTGTCATCTTCAAGCGTCACAGGAATTTAATCGTCAATGACAACCCAAGCTTGGAACTCTTCTGCAGCAATTCCAGGAGGATCAACATCAGCTGCAACCAGCTCTTCCACTTGAGGTTTGAATCTTCCTTTTTTTTCTTTTTTTGTTACAACAAGTGAAGATGGTCTCTGAAGAGACCTTGGACCAGGCTCCGGCCAACATGTGCATGGCATCAAGCATATTCATTTTCTTTGCAACCTCGTTTGCTGTCAGCCGGTCACCATTGTACTTCAAGCTTGTCTATGAATGGTCGACGCATTGCATACCTGAAGTAAGCTTCCATGGTCCGAATAATGCCCATATCACATGGCTGCATTAATGAATGTGGTGTTCGGAGGAAGACTTCTGATGTCGATTTGTGAGAGTCCTCCAGAAACATCAGCATATACGCTGCAGTTGTCAATAAGGAGGATGATCTTCTTCTTCTCGTTATCCAGGAACTTGCTCCAGTTTTTCAACCAGTCAGTCCAGACTGAACCGGTCATCCAAGAGTTGCGTGAAGATTTGTGCCGCACAGGGAAGATTACATTTTTGAAACACAGTGGATTCTTAAAATCAAATTCCTTGCAGCCGTTCCTGCTTCCACTGAAATGAAACGTCAACATCTGCTTCTGCCACTTCTCCTTGAAGTTTTTGAATAAGGTCAAGCCATGTCGTTTCTTCCATTGCTGGAACAGTCGCTCTGAAGTCTATCAGCCCTAACTTTTCCACAATCTCCTCTGCCATTTGACACAGAAGAGGTCTGTGGATAGGAGCATGCCACAATCTCATGTGCTCAAACCCTCACAGCAGTTTTTTCGTCGCATCGGTCAGTTCGTTTCCACTTAGAAGCCATCAGATTAACACAAAACAAAATCTATTTCCGCCACGTCATTCGTCATGACGTGTCTCATGTGTGCAAATGAAAATATTTTTCAAAATGAAACAAGTGGTGTCATTGACAGATGGATTGGTTTTATTAACCAACGTTTCCATAGGGATAAGTCCGGACAGAGTCGAAGCGGTCCTAAAAAGCGATTGATTATATTAGCCCCCGTTGGACTTTGACCGAAACGGGGGCTTATGGATTGGGTCTTGTTCGTCCATCCGTCCACAACCATATCTCGAAGATGTATGGACTGATTTTGTTCATTCTTGGAAAAAGACAATACATTATGGTATACATATGCACATCATTTTGTTTCGTGATGCGATCAAAGATGGCTGACTGGTGGCCATTTTAGTTGTTAACAAGCGTTACGCCTAGGTCCCCCGTCGGTGAAATGGTGTGAGTTGACAAAGTGGAAGACGCAGAAAACATGCTATGATATGATATTTCGCTCACAAGGTTCAGACATACATGGAGGTGGCCATCTTGGATTTTGACGTGGCGACCCAATTTTCAATAGCGTTCTTCCTTATGCCTAGATACACCCACACACCAGATTAGAAATTGGTACTTCGCTTATTTTTCAAGATATTCCGCTCACAAGGTTCAGACATACATGGCGGTGGCCATCTTGGATTTTGACGTGGCGATCCAATTTTGAATAGCGTTCTTCCTTGTGCCTAGATACACCCAAACACCAGATTAGAAGTTGGTACTTTACTTATTTTCCAAGATAATTCACTCACAAGGTTCAGACATATATATATGGTGGCGGCCATCTTGGAGTTTGACGTGGCGACCCAATTTACAATTGCGGTCTTCCTTATGCCGAGATACACCCACACACCAGATTAGAAGTTGGTACTTCGCTTATTTTTCGAGATATTTCGCTCACAAGTTTCAGACATATATATGGTGGCGGCCATCTTGGATTTTGACGTGGTGACCAAATTTTCAATAGCGTTCTTCCTTATGCCGAGATACACCCACACACCAGATTAGAAGTTGGTACTTCGCTTATTTTTCAAGATATTCATCTCACAAGGTTCAGACATACATGGCATCAGACATACATGGCGGCGGCCATCTTGGATTTTGACGTGGGTTGCACCCACACACCAAATTCGAATGCGGTCCTTCGCTTATGCACGCACGCACGCCCGCACGCACACACGCAAACACGCACGCCCGCACGCACACACGCACGGACGGAAGGACGGACACACGGACGGAGGGGAAAACCATAGTCCCCCTTTCGCTCTGCTGTGCGACAGGGGACAAAAAAACCCAATATTGACCATATCCTCAACCATTTCTCAGACATGCATTTACTCATAATAATCTTGTTCAAACTTGGCACACAGATAAGGAATGATGACTTACAGATGCATGTCATTTTGTTTCGAGATCATATCCAAGGTGGCTGACTGGCGGCCATTTTGTTACTTGAACCGTGTCCCAACCATTTCTCGGACATGCATGGACTGATTTTTTTCAAATTTGGCACAAAGACAATACACGAGGGTATACATATGCAGATTTTGTTTTGTAATCCGACCAAAGATGGCTGGCTGAATGGCGGCCTTTAACTCCATACAGCACGATTAATAAAACCACAGGGGCTATGACATTTTATGTCTTTTTCTCCTTGTTCACTATAGTTTTATGAAACAGCGTCTACTGTATCCTTATCCTTCATAAACCGACGTCTTTATCCTGCTTGTTATTAACGTTCATGCTCAACCCATGAGCTTCACATCACACTGACAAAATATTTAATTAAACGTCAAAAACTAAATAAACAAATAAATAAATAAACATTGCCTTACGCATTTTATTCTTCCTGTGAAAGGACGACTTAAAACTGCTGCGGAAGCCATGTTTTTGGCCCTCAACTCGGCTTATCTCCTCTTGCAATGTATTTAAATTCTCCTCGGAGAAACTTTTCAGTTGTTCCACTGCAATAGACAAAAAAAAAAAATTAATGAGACAGACAGAGTGTAATGGGTAAAGATTACATGAAAGAGAGGAACATTGTGATAAACCATGCGATAGTTTCTACATGGGCCTTCTTGGTAGTAGGAAAATAGATTCTGGCTCACCCAATAAGTTGGCAACCAGGCTATAAATATATAGACTACCAAACAACAGGGAAAGTGTATTCACTTTCTACCCTGAGCAAGAAAACCTTGGAACCCATTAACAATAACATCTGCCAACCTGTGACAGACATTTTAGTCAAACAATAAACAAATAAGTATAAAACAACAAGACCAAAAGTCTAACAGCGGCGTAGCCAGGCTTGTAAAATATTATAAACCACAAACACACATGTTTAGCTTTTCAAACAGTCGTTAATGCTGCTTATAACATTAAACAAAGAAATGTGGAGGAATCCCGACATCCATGAGGTAAGTTTTACTTGTGGAACTGAGCGAAGATCTACTGTAATCTACGTACACCACAAGGGTTGGAGGTGTGCTCACTTACCAAGCAGCTAGCTAGCACTTGCCAAGCCAGCCGTTCCTTAAGGGTTTTGAATTGAGTGCTTGCTCGAATGCTTAAACCAAATAGCGATCTCTCCACAAGAAACTTGGTAAATGAACACACCCAATGTTCATGAGACCTGACCAATAACCATAGATCTACTGTAATTTATATACAGTGCATTCAGAAAGTATTCAGACCCCTTCACTTTTTTCACATTTTGTTATGTTGCAGCCTCATGCTGAAATCGTTTAAATTCATGTTTTCCCTCATCAATCTACACTCAATACCCCATAATGACAAAGAGAAAACAGGATTTTAGAAAGTTTTGCAAATTTATTAAAAAGAAAAAACTGAAATATCACATTTACATAAGTATTCAGACCCTTTGCTATGACACTTGAAATTTAGCTCAGGTGACCTCCCATTTCTCTTGATCATCTTTGAGATGTTTATACACCTTGATTGGAGTCCACCTGTGGTAAATTCAATTGATTTGACATGATTTGGAAAGGCACACACCTGTCTATATAAGGTCTCACAGCTGGCAATGCATATCAGAGCAAAAACCAAGCCATGAGGTCGAAGGAACTGCCTGCAGAGCTCAGAGACAGGATTGTGTCGAGGCACAGATCTGGGGAAGCCTACAAAAAAAAATTCTGCTGCATTGAAGGTTCCCAAGAGCACAGTGGCCTCCACGATTCTGAAATGGAAGAAGTTTGGAACAACCAGGACTCTTCCTAGAGCTGGCCGCCCGGCCAAACTGAGCAATCGGGGGAGAAGGGCCTTGGTAATAGAGGTGACCAAGAACCCGATGGTCAATCTGGCTGAGCTCCAGAGATCCTGTGTGGAGATGGGAGAAACTTCCAGAAGGACAACCATCACTGCAACACTCCACCGATCTGGGCTTCATGGCAGAGTGGCCAGATGAAAGCCTCTCCTCAGTGAAAGACACATGAACATCTGCTTGGAGTTTGCAAAAAAGCACCTAAAGGACTCTCAGACTGTGAGAAACAAGATTATGTGGGCTTTCATGTGTCTTTCACTGCGGAGAGGCTTCCGTGTGGCCACTCTGCCATGAAGCCTAGATCGGGGGAGTGTTGCAGTGATGGTTGTCCTTCTGGAAGTTTCACCCATCTCAACACAGGATCTCTGGAGCTCATCCAGAGTGACCATCGGGTTCTTGGTCACCTCTCTTACCAAGGCCCTTCTCCCCCGATTGCTCAGTTTGGCCAGGCGGCCAGCTCTAGGAAGAGTCCTGGTTATTCCAAACTTCTTCCATTATAGAATTATGGAGGCCACTGTGCTCTTGGGAACCTTCAATGCAGCAGAATTTTTTTTGTAGGCTTCCCCAGATCTGTGCCTCGACACAATTCTGTCTGAGCTCTGCAGGCAGTTCCTTCGACCTCATGGCTTGGTTTTTGCTCTGATATGCAGTCAGCTGTGAGACCTTATATAGACAGGTGCGTGCCTTTCCAAATCATGTCCAATCAATTGAATTTACCACAGGCGGACTCCAATTAAGGTGTAGAAACATCTCAAAGATGATCAAGAGAAATGGGAGGCACCTGAGCTAAATTTCAAGTGTCATAGCAAAGGGTATGCATACTTATGTAAATGTGATATTTCGGTTTTTTCTTTTCAATAAATTTGCAAAACTTTCTAAAATCCTGTTTTCTCTTTGTCATTATGGGGTATTGAGTGTAGATTGATGAGGGAAAAAATGAATTTAAACGATTTCAGCATAAGGCTGCAACATAACAAAATGTGAACAACGTGAAGGGGTCTGTATACTTTCTGAATGCACTGTGTCGATGCCTCACCCTGCATGCGAAACACCAGGGTGACAATTAATAGCTGGGCCGGGCTTCGAACCCAGGCGAGACACCTCAGTCAGAGATAAGTGTGCACACCTCTACACTATCCAGTCAGCCAAATTCATTGTGTGTGACAAAATTATATATGATGTATGCATCTTTCTTCTTTTTAAAAGGCAGAAACACCCTCTCCCTTTGGGAGCAGCCTGGGAGGAGGTGAGGGTTGGGATAGTGGGGCAAATGTATTTTGTGCTATGACTACTAAACCCCGTCTGTGGCAGGAAATGGAATGATAATTGTGCCTTCTTCAAAACCAGCTGGCGACATTGGCCCAGCCGCGGCAGACTTTGATACAGACCTGGAATGAAATCCTTCAAGCCTTCTTCAACCACCTTGTGTCCTCAATAAGATGCCATTGCTAAGTTTGTATCAACAGAAATGGTGATCACACCAGATACCGAGCTGTAAACTGACTTTTGACCGCACTCCTCTTCGAGCCTCTGGAGAGATGTCTTGCACACACATGTTGACATTCTCATGTCGATTTCATGTTTATCAAACACTAAACATTGATATGATCAAACGAGATGTGTTCGTTTTCATTTCTCATAGGCGCAAATGATGCATAGAAACTTTTTCCGTTAGTATATATACAAGCTGTAGATCAATTTTAGCTTTTAAATTATTCTTCTGTGATGTTAAACGAGAAATAAAATGTTTTGTTCGAGTTAATCTTACAAAAAAATAAAATAATTAGAGGTAAGTTTTGAGCCCATTGTATTTGTGTTCAAAGGTTCCCTTTCTCGGAGTGGCAAGTGGATGGAATTTCCCTGTTGCTTGGTGATGATGATTTGCATAGTCTCATGTCTGAAACATACTGACTCACTACGTTATGCCAGCTTCCACAATTTTGAGCAGCCAGGTTCTTGATTTGATCTAACCATCTGCCTTTTGAATACCCTTTTCCTCTTTTCCGGTCTACTCCATAAAACCTGCAAATTTCCGTCATCTCTTCGGCAAATATGGCCAAAGTATGAAGACATGCCTTCGGACACTGCTAATAAATAAATTGGTGTTACTTACACCAAGTTCTTTTCCAACTGTTGTTGATTCTTTGTCCATGACACCCGAAGCACTCTTCTCCAGCACCAATTCTCAACAGCCTCAAGAAGTGGCCTATCTCTTTTGACCATATTCCAGCTTTCAGATGGCGACATTGCGATGGGAAATATGAGAGCTTTGACAAGGCTGAGTTTAGTGTGTTTGTTTATGTCATGATTACACCAGACCTGGTTCAAGTTACTCAATGCTGTTCTTTCCATTTCACACGTATGAAACCAATTGACATGGTTTCATTGAATTTTAAGTTGAATGTATAATATCATAAAATGTAACATCTAATATCATAAATATATTAATATCTAAAAGAGTGAAAGTATACACGACATCATGTCATATAATGTCTGACGCGAGTCCTTGTAAAAGCTCTCTACTATTCCTAAAGATTTTCCATCGACGTCAATGGTTTCATTTTCTTCACCTAGAATCATTATATGTTAGTCTTGCTGGTGTTGATATGTCATTCTGCTGTTTTTCTCTTTGTTCATTTTGTAGAGAAACCTCTTCCTTTCAATGACAGACTAGGCAAGCAGAGTTGCATCATACACATATCCGGTGGTATGAATTATTCTCCCATTGAACAACTGCAATGCCACCAGTCCAGTTATCACGTACTCTTCTCATGTGATGCATTTCTGGATAATATTAAACAAAATAGGGGACAGAATGCATCTTCGTCTCATGCCTCTAGAGATACACAATCGATGTTGCTCCGTAGCCTTGAAATTATTTGGTAGACTGCCGGAACCTGCATTTTCCTACTACCCTCTTTTATTTATTTTTAAGGAATAACAACATATGGATAATAGAGCTGAGAATTGCTACAATGCCATCTTGAATTCCCTTCAAATCCACTTTGTAACCTGAAATAATCTCACCTGTGAGTTTGAAGTCTTAAAGCTCAGGAAAAAAAAAAATCAACCCGTTGTGCATTTCGAAATAATTTAGCGAGCTGGGTGTCAAGGCAAGCAAGGATGGGACGGAAACAGGAGCAAATATCCTGTTATAGCATCCTTTTTATACAAATTGTGACATTTTTACAATATAAATATCTGCAAGCGTTCTTATAGAGACAAATTATCATGATGTAATAATCAATGGTGTTTATAAAGCAAGAATCAAAGTGAAACATACAAATGTAGAATACAAAAGAAAAACAAAACACATACATGAACGGTTTCTCCGCCATTTCCAGCCAATCAGCTGTCTGATACGAACACGAAATTTATGTTTCTCTTCCTCCACACGGGTTATTTCCTCGTGCACCTCTGTCCATTCTTTGTCAATCATTGGCGGTTGTTCCTCCACTCCCTTTGAATGCCTTTTCAGCCCATCTGTCTTGCCACGTCTGAAATTATAAAGAAAGAAGATGGAAATATTCAAGTACCATACTAAAAGCAAAATGACACCCACACATGCATCTATATAAATAATATATAATTATTATCTATATAAATAACATCTATATAAATAAATAAAATATAATATATAAATAATATATATTTGTAATATAATATATAAATAAATAAAACACAGTTTGTGTGTGTGTTTGTGTGTGTGTGTGTGTGTGTGTGTGTGTGTGTGTGTGTGTGTTACCGATAGACTCCTAAACAGAGAGGCTCACGTGCTTGATATTTGGCATAGACATGGCCATTGAGCCTGGGAAGGACAAGGCCTACCTAAAAATATTTGACGAGATCCATATTTTTTATTCATATTTACCTCAACGCATTTCAGCGAGGAACATTATACACGGAATCTCAGCCTGTGCCAGAGCAGCTCGCTGATTCACTCAGAGCGATCACGTGATGTTCCATCCTCGCCGCCAGACCATTGAACTGAAAATATATAGAATGACCATTGCCATTCACACCACATAGGTGGAGATGCAGCTACCGGGCGCCATCTTGGTTGGCACTCGATGCTGGGCGATGGTGATTTCCGTCACGCGTTTGCACGTAATTCAGAGCGAAAAGTGATTGCGTTTTTCCACCTTCTGTGCGATCGTATTTTGTGTCAATTTTTGTCGATTTTGTGCGATATGAATTAAACGTCTTTGCAACAGCTGTGAAACGTCTTTCCACAACCCTTCCTTAACCGGTTGGAGCAGTTTATTGCCGCACAAAATGGCATTTTAACAGTTGTCTGGCTTTTAAAATCTGGGTCACGTTCAAAACAAACGAGATCCGCGAAGCGAGTTGGTCGAGTCGTGCTAACCAAGATGGCGACACGGCGGCTACACATTTCACGGAGTATGAGCGTTCTATATATTTTCAATTCAGTGCGCCAGACTCACTCACGTACTTGATTTGTGGCATAGACATGGCCCATTGGGCCTTCACGGTGTAATTTGTATGAGGCTTTTGTCCGAGTGAGCTTGAGTCGAGAGGGGCGAATGTACGGGTTGGGGATGTAAGGGTCTCCCTTCCCCCGCCCGGCAACGCCGGTACTGGAGGGCATCACAGGATTGGTGAGTCTCCAAAGCCGCTTCGTGCTGTTGTTGCGAAGATGCAGGACGATGTCGCGATTGTTGTGCTGCTCTCCTACCATGAGAACTGCAACGTCATTGTTGACTGGCCCTCCCCTTCCTCCCCTCCATTCCCCCCTCCCCCTTCCCCCCTCCCCTTCCCCCTCCACCCTACCCCCTCCCCTTCCTCCCCCTCCCCTCCCCCCTACCACTTCCCCCCTCCCCCCACCTTCCCTCACCTCGCCCTCCCCCTTTCCCCCTGCCCCCTTCCCCCTCTCCTCCACTCCCCCCCCCCGTTCCCCTCCCCTCCCCTTCCCCCTCCCCCGCCCGGCAATGCCGGGTACTTCTGCTAGTAACATATAAAGGTAGAGTTCGTAGAACACTTTACCCTGTGCAGTCTTGGGAAAAAGGACATGGGAGTAGTTACCCCTCCCTTTTTATTTGGACGAAGTTAGCTCAGGGCATTGCATCACTGGAAGCTGCCATTTTGTCTGAATCTCAATGTTCCCCAACCTTGAACGCAAGTGGCAAATTTGATTGTTTGAGAGAACATACAATTTTGCCAAAGTACAGCTAAACTGAAGGTTTTTCAAGTACAAACAAGAAAGAGCAATCGGAGATTGCAGACCTTCTCCAGGATATGTTTTTGGTGGTTTTTAAGGCTTTTGTGTTAAAACAAATATGGCAGCCGAACCACATGACCGATGACATCATCACTATTTTTTTTTCCTCCACCAATTTATCCCTAGATGACGCTCAACAAATTTCATCTTGATCGGATGAAGTTTTGTACTTGTCGAATTATGACATCATAATGGAGGCACCTATGACATCATCATTAACATGTTATTCCCCATGGAGAGTTCTTTAC